>NC_056749.1:728513998-728539382 GCF_019279795.1 Protopterus annectens | reverse complement strand
TGCTGCGCATGATGGTCACATCTGGATGGGTAACATTCACAACACACACCTACCTTCACGTAGCAACACATCATCCACAACAATGGACATTCCTGCCAGAACAATGTGTGCAGTATGTCTGTATGACCACTGCAGGCACCACTGGTAGCCCCCAGCATGGCAACCAACAGCACCAGTGTATATCCCGTGGAACCATGGGTTACACCATTCACAACACACCTGTCTCAGATGACCCTGTTGTGGATCACAGTGCAGTTCCACACATCATGTTACACTAGGCATCATGCACTGATATGTTGCGGACGTGTGAACGGCTGTGCAACTCAACATATGCGCACATGACACATCATGTGGTACAACATGTCTGTCATACCACATGTTATTGTGACCACCCTGTGATGGCATTATACAGGCTACGTGTACTGGGACATGTGATGGCTCACCGGTATATTCACCCTCTGGGTGTGTGTCTAGCCAAGTGTACGGTAGGCGGTGGTCTGAACACGGGGACAATGTACACTGACCTACTCTGTCACTGCAACTGTTGACTATGCTCATACTGTACTTATACAGGCATGTGGTATCAGACCACTATGACAGTCCTGGTCGACCACACTGCTGTGGCACACATGACCTGCGGACATCTGCCTGGGGTGTGGAGCACACATGTACATCTTCACATGCTATAGTGCCTCTGTTGCAGTGTCACATGACTGTCTACAGCAGGGCTGTAACAGGCAGGCACGGCATGCGGTCATGTGGGACAATGCTTGCACCTTCCACTGTGCTGCACACAAGCAAGGCACACACACTAGTGCACGACTCACATTTATCTGCAGTGCCTGGGACCTGCCTCCATGCTCTGCACAGCACACCTGCAAGTACAGATTGTACATGGATCATACCTCACAAGCACATACCTGGACTGCAACACACACAGGTGAGGGGATCCCACATCACACAATGTTTTGCACACATACTGGATATTTGCCGAACACAATGCATCGTAGGTGCTCCATGTTCAGATACCCATGTTTGTGACTGCTAGACACATTGTAACACGCAACAGAGCTTACACTGTACACCACAGGTTACATGCTGTCTGTGTTGTCATACTGTACATTGGGCCTCGGACAGCTGCTACTGCCATGTGCTGACAGCAACCCACACTTCCCTAGAATGGACACCCATGTACCCACACATGTTTGGCCATGCACTCCACCTAGCTGGGTGACACATTACACAACACATACCATACCTACACTACCCTCAGCATGCACAATACCTCCATGTGTCTGGTGTGTTAAACCTGGAGTTATCCCCCCTTTGGAAGATGAACATATATGCTTCACGGCCCTGCTAGCCACACCCTGGACACACACCCATCGCAGCATACATGGTACGTGTGTTCTACAGCCGGTACTACTGACATCTGCTGACAGGGGTTGTTAATGGCATGGCACCCCGGCAGATGGACAGTGTACATGACTATGCTGACACATGTCACAGTGCACTTCCGTAGCATGTACGCAATGGTAGGGACCATGCTATTCCACACAGAGACATGGCGGTACTGGCCTTTTCACAGACGCCACGGTGGTGGTCATGTTCCATGCACATCTGCTGTATGGGCACATGTGCAGGCTGTTGCACGGTGGGTATATTCACATGTGTGGGGTGCATCACTTGACAGCCATGGTGGGTCCTCATGGTCCATCACATGCTCCAAGGCTAGCTACCTACACATGACTGCCACACGTTGCAATGTGGGTCCTCAGGCAGTGTGGTGGTATGTCTGTGTTGTTTGGCTACATCCACATTCGATGTCGCATACAACAGTCACCCAGGCATTGCTGACTGAGATAATGTTGGCAACATGCCAGGCAATGGTGTACCTACCAACAATACACACTCTCACTCACTACAGGGTTGCAATCCATACATGGACATCGTAATGTCCCTGTGGACACATACATGGTACTGCCATGCAAAGGTTATGTCCTACAACACTGTCCCAATGTCACCTTCCAATCTCCCTAGCTGTTATGCCCCGCCAACCTGTTTGGTATGTGTCTCCACACCAGCCCACTGACTTCACTGCTAGCCTGTTGTCGGACATTGTGTACCTTGACCGTCACACTGCCACATCTATCGCACTACACATGGGTGGCACTGCATTGCACGTGAGGGACTGCATTCGTACACCCATGACTGGACCATTCTGTATGGCACTGGGGCACATCCTCACAAACGTGCTTCACACACCCATTGATGACCTCCATGCCTTTACTGGCACCCTTGTTGGGCTTCTGTGTGCCACAGCACGCCACATACACATGCTGGCCACCTGTCATACCATTGCATGGGTGGTTGGTGTAGTACAGAGGGCAACAGATCAGACATTGTCCTCAGATTGCCCTTCAGCACCATTCCACATTCTGGTATTGGCAATGTACACATCCACCATCACATCATACCCTGTGTCTCAGGATGTTAGGCTATATGACTCCTGGACAGGACACACAGTGGTGCCAGCATATCATGCTACCTACTACATGTCAGGTACATGTGGCATTACACAGTCCTCAGTCATGGGTCCCCTCATGTTCACTATTTGCTTACATACACAACATGCTGTCACAGAGTACTGTCCATGCCTAGATATCCCACATCTACATACCTGGCACCATTATAGCTCCACCAGCTCATACTGATAACAACCGTACGGGTGTCGGTGTGGCAGATACATCATGTGGGTGTCATGGCATCAGGATGCATGACACATGGTGCATGCACATCACCTTTGCATAGCAACATTCATCCACTGAGTATCACATGGATACTGTCCCAATACATGCATATCAAATTGTACATGGTTGCTGTACACACACATGCCCCACATGGTGCTGTGGTTGCCGTATTCCACTGTGGCATGGGTACACATCTGCAGGGCCACACCTATCTGTACTGTGCGATGCTGGTACATAGGTAGCCATTGTACCTGTGGCATACACACATCTACACACGGGCAGGGTTACAATACCACATTTGTGGTGTACCTTCCACAACGGCTACGACTTTACATGGCACAGCATTATCATGCCATGATGTGTACCAGGCTCAGACAGTTTACATATGCGGCTGACAGATGGGTAACACATCTGTACACATCTGCATACCACATACACAGGGGTGTCTTCTGCTCTGACATGGACCATGTCCTCCACATTACTGATGCATGTAGTACTCATACATGGCAATTGCAGTGGGCATTGTGAACGGACCACTCATGGATATGTGCACACATGCCACATTGCATGGGCTGGGCTTCTGTGTTACTTATGCAGACACAACACACACCGTGCTGTGGAACATAGGTCCTGTGCACATCCCACAGGGACACACAGTGGCACTGTTCATGTGATAGCTCCCTTGCTGTTTGAGTGACACGTAGTCATGGTACCACCACAGCAGCAGTACTGTGTAGACATGCAGTTGACACCCACCTCTGCTGTTCACTGGACACTACCATGGGGGGTTACACTACTGTGTCCACTGCACATGTGTTTACACATGGACCTGCCAGACTTCATTGTTGCCCACATTGCACCTGCTACAGATCGTTTGTCCATGGTTACTTGGTGTTCCTTCCATTTCGGATGGCTATTATGCTACTACTCTGTCCCATATGTACAGGCCATATGTATCCTGTTATTGTACATACCAATAGGCCATAACTCCATTATGCATGATATGCCTGTGATACTGTGTATGATGTCTGTCATATCCACCATGACAGCTTTACATTACACATAGTTGACATAGTATCCCCTACTGCAAGGCATACGTGCACGTCGTGTGCACATTACGTATGACATCAATGGTATATGCCCATACACATGTGTGCTGTGACAGTATACATACATGTCCTATCCCCTGCTATGGCACTTCCTTGTTGGACATCCGCTGCCAGCATCGGCGTGTGGTGTAGCATTGTTCTGTGTTATGCCCCCCTGTGGCAGCCCTTGTGTTATCCCGGCTGTGTACATGATGTCCCACTGCTGTGCACATGGTGTCCACAGTCATTGGTATGCTCAGCAGGATAGCACTACATAACCACCTTTCACCACTCTCTGCATTATGTACAAGTATCCTTACTTACAAACACCGTTCACATACAGTGCAGCTTCGTCATACACATCATGCGTTACACACCCTTACATATCGTGGGTTTTACATACCTTTTCTGTGTTTCCTTCCATTTTTCGTTGCGTGTCTTGCTATTGCGTTTTCTCACTCTATCCATTTTTGAGTTGTAGTTTGGTATGAGCATACGGTTTGAATATCCTGGGAGTCATCCTTATATCCGTCGTTACCTGCAACATGTGGGTTCATCACACCAATGGCTGTTCCTCAGTGTGTACTTGTGCGCATATCACCTGTGCATCTACTCCATTCGTACATTACGCGTCATAACTAGGGCATGGTTGCATTCCTCACCTGGGCATTGGTTATTTGCCCTACCTTTGTGGAGATGGTCTGTATTGTGTTATGTTATGTGTAACTGCAGCCGCTACGTGTGGCGTCAGGTACATTTCGCAGTGGTGTTAGCCGTGGATTGTGTGTGTTGGGTATGGTATTCTGTTCGACATGTGGGTATCCCTGTCCTGACGGCGTCTGTTGATGGCGTTTTGCATTCGGATGTGTAACATAGCTGTTGTATTCCTTTACACAACGGATGCAACTATGCATCCGCTGTTGATAGTGTTTCCCACGCGAGATGTTGCGGTTATGCAGCTGTCATTGACTGCCTGTATGTTTGTGCTGCTATTACGGCTTGTATCCCTTTGATATGTGCGATGGGGAATATCGGAGGTTGTAGGTGATGAATACGGGTTGCGGGCCTTGCATCTCTACATACACGGTATGCTTGTCTGTGTGCTCCATCCCTGCCTGGGGAGTTGGCAGTTACTTGTCTGTTGTTCCGGGAGTGTGGGTTGCGTTGTTGTCATGTGGTGTTGGTATCGCCTGCGTGTGTGCTTCCTGCATGTATTCCTCCGTCACATCGGTGGTATATCTGCGGCTGTTTGTATGTGACGACTATCCCTTGTCATTCTGTCCCGGATATTTACAGTCATTGTGGTCCTGTACTTGGGATGGCCTGTTTGCTAGTGGTTGCCACCTATTCAGGTGGCGACTGCTTGTTTGACACTTGTAGAACACACAGCGGTGTTTACGGGCCAATACGTGGCCACGATCAGTACCGGGGTAGCACATGCGTATTTCCGCGGTACATACCTATTGCTGTGTAACTTTGCCGACGTATCGTTTTGTAATTAGCATATTGGTGTCATACATATGGTCATGATTTGTACATACGTCCTTTCCATTTCATGTGGGGTATATTCCTGTGGTACATTCTGGGACATTTTCACTTTGCATCGTTATACGTCGCCACACGCCTAGCCAGGGAGGGGCTGTCAGTACTACTTTGGGAGTACTGGTGTACATACACCTGAGGTTACTATACTGTATGCCTACACATGTTCTTCCACTCCGCCTGTCACATGGCACCAACATACACATTTTACAGTGGCACACACATTACACTCGCACAGCGGAACACACGGCACCCTCACCGCACACATACACATACTGCGGCAGTCACAGGGATGGTTGCACACGGTACCTGCGTGGCCCGCATCACCGGCGGCAGTGTCTACCTCCCCCCTCATATCATCGTAGTATTACCCTCGCATGTTCTGTTACTGTACTGTGGCCTGGCGATCATCCCGAGTCGCGGTTATGCATTTCGGTATGTTGACCTTTCCATGGGTGGCGGTTTCCTGTTCTGTTAAACCTCCCGGATGCTCAGGTTGTCGTTCACTATGTTTACTATGTACAGATATCGCGTGTTACTTCTCTGTCACCTTACATCCCTCTGATTCTCTGTCTTACCTGTTGTACTTATATGTATATGTGTACATATATTTCTATGTGTGTAATTATATCTATCTCCATATCTGTATATGCACATATCTACATGTCTATATATATATATATATATATATATATATATATATATATATATATATATATATACACCTTGCGGCGAACGTGGCAGCATACAGCAACACTGTCTGCTGTAGGACCCACGTACGGTTCAGGTGTTGGTGTTCCATGCTCCGCTGGCTGTTGGGTGTGCAGTTTTTGGGTGCTGCCTATGTTGGAGTCACACATGGGGCCACCCATACGGTACACTTTACGGGTGGCCATGTTTGTGTGCCATCCATTTCACTGTGTGTGCAGGTAGGGAGGTGTCAGTCCATGGGGCCTACGCTGTCAGAGTATGTGCTATACGTTCACTCTTTGCCAGGGCATAGGCATATTGGGTGCGCCTCCGTCTGCCTACTGGGGCTGGCACAGTGTGTTCATGGTCCTGAACCCTCTGTGCCTGTACTGGCCTTGGCGGTTGTGGTGGGCTTTGTGGCCCTTCACCATTATGTCCCTGCAGCAGCTGCTTCTGCAGGATCATATTATGTAGCATGGCACATACTATGAATATGTGGGCACATGTGCCTGGAGAGTACTGCAAGGCTCCACCGGATGTATCCAAGCACCGGAACTGTGATTTCAGCATCCCAAACACACGCTCTATGATTATTCTGGTTTGTGCGTGTGCCTCATTATGGCGTTCTTGCATGTGTGTGTGTGCATTTCTGATGGGAGTCATCATCCACGGCTCCAGTGCATAGCCAGCATCCCCCACAAGGTGGCCTTGTGGGATGTCCCCCCTGGTGAATACCTGGTACAGCTGTGAGGCATGCCAGATATGGGAGTCGTGGTAGCTTCCAGGGCTGCCAGCACACACATCCATGATAATGCCCTGCGCATTGCACATGACCTGGCAATTGATGGAGGGGAATCTCTTGTGGTTTATGTAGCGTCTACCCTGCTCCCCAGGTGGTGACTTGATTTGTATGTGCGTACAGTCTATCATGCCCAGTACCTCTGGGTATTGTGCCACACGGTGGAAGTGGCACATATTGCTAGCCAACTCCTCCTGAGATCTGGGGAAGTATATATGCTCATTGGCATGTGGTAACATGGTATCCAGAAACTGGTGTAGTACCCTGGATGCTGATACCTGTGAGATACCCATTATATCCCCAGTTGGCCTTTGAAAGGTACCTGTGGCCAGTATTTGCAAGCTTACACATACCTTTGTGTCCACTGGGATGGGCTCCCCTCTGTTGTTTCTTGTTTTCAGGCGTGGCCGGCACAGCTCCGCTATTTGCTGTAAAGTGTCCCTATCCACCCTGTAACGCTCTACTATCTCCAGGTCTTGTAGCCCCTGGTAGGTTACCCTTGGTCTGAACACTCTCCTTCTCCTCTGAGGCCTACAGTAGTTGTCGGCACCCACCTCCACAACTCCGTCTGTCTCTAACACATGCTGATGGATCACGGCCATGGCGGCACCCAACAAGAACATTTTAAAAGTTCCCCGTGTGTTTACACCTAGAGTGCGGCATCTGGGAATACATGGCTGTGTGTTGTGTGTGTTCAAACTTTATACTGTTGTGCTGTACACCCGGTGATGTCATAGGGTGTGTCTGTGCGGCCGTATCTGTGGATTATCTTCCGTGTTTTACCGTTGGCACTGCAACGCTGTTGCCTTTGGTGTTGCATTACTCTTGCCTGCATTGGTTTAGATTTTGAACTTACCTTACTGTTTCTGCACGTTGCACCTACTATTTCCTGGCATGCATCCTGCAGAGCCCTGTCATGTGTGGTTTCTGGGACATGGCATATTGTGCGTTTTGTGTGCCACCGCCATTATGCTGCCTGTCTACTTGGCTCTGCTGTGTCAGGTCTTCACTCTTTGTAATCCGATACTTCCCCTACTTTCTTTGCATTCATATACCTCCCCTATCCCGTTTTGCAGGTTTCTGCTTGCAGAGTTGTCAGCTGCCGCCAATTGGCCTTCGTGGGTTGATTACTGTTGATTGCTCATTACTAGTCCGATTACACTGCTTCCGCATTTCCTCATATTCACAGCATCACCTTCCTGTATCCGTTGTTGTTGACGGGGCGGGTGTCACATGACTGGGTTATGGGAACGTAGTCATCCTGGTGCATATGCATCTCTGCGCGCATTGTGTGCTCTCAGCTCAACTATTTCCCCACACGCCGGTCCTGCTGCTGTGCTGTGCAATGTACAGCCCATGTTTACTGGGCTCCAATGTGCTTCCTCCTACAGTGGCACAACCCTCTGCGGTTGACATGTATTCCCTCTGAGCCACTCCTCGGTGTATTACCGCTGTGCCGTTTGGTACAGCCTTACGCCGGCGGGGGTTTTGCGATTCAGTATCATCTGCCTCATTTGCATGGCATTGACTACTAATTCATAGTTACCGCGCCGAACACTGCCGCGACTCCTTGGCAACCCTTGCACCGTGGATGTGGCTTTCCATGCATACCATGGTGTATTGTGGCTGTGAAGCTGATGTGTATTACACTGCTCTTTTATGACATTGTCATATTATTTCATTGTTTAGCACCTTCCGCGGACATGTCCTGGGGTTCTGCTGTGTGTTTCTGTGGACATACCATTTATGTCATTATTTACATGTTGTGCATGTTTTCTTTTGACATTCTCTGTGTCTTTCACCATTGGCATGTGGCAACACTGTGATACCTGACGTTGATAGCGTTCCGTTACTCCTATGTCATGTTTGGGTAAATGTAAACCGTTTTTTTTTGGTTTACATTGCCGTGCCCTTATGCTACGCCTGCGCCACTTCGTGGATCGCTATCTGCCTTCATTTGCATGGTGCAACACCGCACATGGGGTATTTAACATACCTACGCCGGAGGCAGCGCAAATCCGGCGCACGCCGGTAGTGCACGTGGAATTGGATCGTACCTGAATCGCTCGGCGGCCATATCTGGCATTGTAACGCCTACGCTATGCGTCCGCCTGGCGCAAGGTTCATGAATCCCGGGGCATGTCTAAATGATAGCAGAATCTGCATATGCATAAATTGTTGTTAGTATTAACTTAACCTGTGATATCCATTTCAGCTAGTCCTAGACAGAGGGGAAATGAGAGAGTGAAAGACAGACAGTCAGAGACAGAGAAAGAGAGAGAGAGAGAGAAGTGGAACCATAACTACTCAAGGATCAATGCCTAAAATAATTAGTGACAACTTCTAGGTATTACTGAAGTTCATTTATTAAGTTGGTAGAACAATTCTTGCATCAACATACATTTTCTAAAGCCTAAAAAGCATAAAACTGTCTAATGTCTGGCATTACTGGCTGTCTATAATCCTTAGTGATTTATCAGAAAATCAAACAATTTATGAGATAAAATCAGGGGCATTCTGCAAACTCAGGGACAGTTGAGAGCTGTTTGTGTGGAGAGAAAAGAAAAATGTGGGGAAAGAGAAAAAAGAAAATATGAAGAGAGAGAGAGTGACAGAAATCAGGAAATATAGAGGGGGAAAGAAAGGGAAAGAAGGAAATGTGAACAAGGAGAGAGAGGAAATGTGGAGGGAAACTGAAATAGAGAGAGAAATACGGACATGTGGAGAAAAAGCGAGTGACTGAAAGAAGAAAATCTGGATAGGGAAAGAGAGATATAAGGGAATGCTGGGGAGAAGGGAAAGAGAGACAGAGAAAGACAGAAATGGGGAGGGGGAATGAAGCTTGGTAACACAAATGGCCTGCTGTAGAGGAAGGTTAATAAAACAGGTTTTGTATCAACATGTTAAGGGTTTGTCATTTCCTTTTAATGAAAATGTTGCTGGTTTGAATATTAAGCCATGGACATGTTTTATTTCATCCTTAATCATGATTTTTGATCAGGACATCATTTGATCAAAAGGTTGGGGAGAAAGTACTTAAAATGCCCTAAAAAGCATCTAAGACCCCATATTAATTAATGTATTTCTGTATTTCTCCCATAATTATTACAGTGCAGTCTCAGCCATACCCACTGTGATGCCACACATTTGGCTACACCCCTTCATGTCTCACCTTGTAGATCTGAAAATGTGGCAACCCTATTAGGACAAAATGGTTATAAACCTGAAGTCTTATAGTGCAGACAGTTAGGACCTTTATGTCAAAGTATAATTTAGGCTTTTTTTCTAGAGTTTGGGGAATATAGCTTCTTGAAGGGAACAGTTTATAAGCTCAGGTATTATGTATGTATGTATATATGTATATATGTATGTATGTATATATGGCCACTTTAGTGATTGTGAGGTATGCAACTGGTGAAATACCAGCTGTAACAAAGGTGTGCTTGACTTTTTGAGGATTGTACTAGTTACTAGCTGTGATAAGGAAGGTGGTGTGACCCTGTCTGTGTAAATTATTTTCATATTTAGTGCATTGGGTTAATTAAGGGACCTCAATGACATAGATTTATAGATTCATACATTCATAGATTCAGACTGGTACTAGGCTAATGACCCAGGGGCCTTTCTAAGCCTAACCACGTTTTCCTGAAAGAATAATGATGTCCTGCATCCAAATAGGACATTAAGGGCCTGGCATTTATAAGCTACCTCTGTCCATAAAGGACATGAGTGCCAGACCCGGTGTAAATTTCCTATTCCCCATCCATAAACTCAGCTTCACATGGATGGAAAGCCTGTTCAACAGGAGGGCAGTCTCTGGGACACATATCTGTCTCTCTAGCATGTTGTGTTTAAGTCACAGATAAAACTCAGGTCCCTAAATGTATATTTTCTGGCAAACAGGGCAGTCAATTAAAATATATATATTCCAGTTTCCCTATAAACATATCCCTATCCTTGTGATAACTTATGCATAAATTATGGACTTCACCACCAAAAAAATGTAAAAACAAAAACTGAACTGCAGACCTGTACCAGATCTGTATTAAATCAATTTTAAAATGTAACACTCACTTTGAAAATGAATTGTACTGAAGTGTGTTTTGCACAGTGGATTGTCCCCATATACCCTGCATGCTTTCATGCACCCATTATTTAGTTATTTCTACTCTGTGATCATACCTAAAGGCTATTTGCACATCACCAAACCTTACCATTAACCTATCTCCCCCTTTCAGCTTCTGCCTCCAATTATTTTTCCTATCCAACCCTGCATCTTCTAAAGTGACTGTAACTGCACTTTTTGCCTCAATTAGTGGCACTATTGTACTGTGAAAGCTCTCACCTCATTCTGGTAATCTATTCTATTTCCCCTAGCTCTCTAACTCTCTTTGTTGTCTCAGTGTTACTTACAGTTGCACTGTAGCTATAAGATACTTCTGTATATATCTCTGACTTTATCTCATGTAACCTTCCCTTCCTTAACTCCCTGCTCAAGAATAATGGCCACAATAATCTCCTGTTCAGTTCCTCTAATTATTTGCCTGTGTGTAATTGTTTTTTGCATTCAACTGCTTCATGGTCCAGTACTGGTGTGTTTGACCATGCTTACTCTCGCTCTTTTACTTTTTCCCCCCATTTCCCATAATGCTTTGCAGCATTTAAACTTCCTAGCAGGCATTTGCGCCACCTCTCTACACTCTTGCTTCTCTCTTTCCCGGCACAAGTATTGGTGATGTGCAGGAGCATTTAAATAACTGAAATGTTTACTTATTGTCGCTAACACACTGTATAACGTACTGTACAGTGATTTTTCTCTTGAATACTAGCATCTCATGCTTCTCACCCCAAAACATATTGCTTCTGTAAATGCCAAATCAAGACTGAGTGTTAGTCCTGTTGGACATGTTTTACTGACATGCAGTTGTTTTCGTGCTTGTAGAATGAATCTCGCACATTCTCATCCTAAAAGGATTGGATGCGAAAATGCCAAAGTACAACTGATTTATTAGCCGCAGAGTTTGTGGTGTACTGATTTATAACTGTTTTACAGATTGCAAATTGAATTTATTACTTTTGGTAGAAGACTTGTTTGATGTTAGCTCCCAAGTTCATCTATTGCTGTATGGACTCCAGTATTAGGTACTGGAATGCATGAAATTAGGTAATTTGAATTCTGTACTTTGTGCTGAATACCTTACTGTCTCCCCTTTTATGAGTACTTTGCTCTAGAAGCATTATATTTAACATTTTAGAAAAGTTGGATAATTATACTAGATCCCTGCTGCTGTAGATGTGTACATGATATTATGAACATTAGCACTCTGTGTTAATTTAAGTGCAGGCTTAATTACCCAACTATATAGGTCTTAGTTGTTACAATGGTTAGCTGCTACATCATTTTAGTGACTAGCACTGTAGAGTCTACTAATGTGACATTTTCTATTACATGCTGTATGTCTTTGAATCTTCTCAGCTATATTTTCCATTACCTCACTATTGTTTCCTTTTCAGTGCTTCTACTTATTTGCTCTGTATGTGATTGTTTTTTGCATTCAACTGCTTAACAGTCTAGCCCACTTCGTTTTGCCCTCGCTACAATCAGACTCACTCCGCTCCCCTACCCTACCCCAAAGCCTACCCCACTACTCTTATACTTAATCAATTCTGCCCTCCATCCCAATTAGCCAATCATATCACAAACTCCTTTATCTTACTCCACCTACTAGATACTTCTCATTTAACCATTCTCATAACCAATTCTTGCACTTTGCTCTACTTACTACTTGAGAAATCATACCTTAAATTATACTCATCTTATACTCTCTGTAAGATCAACTGCTTACTTAAGATTGTACTCCCTAAATTAGCTTTTATTCCATTCTAATCATCAATAATCTTTTACCATCTGCATCCCACTCACCCAGCTGTGTATGTAATATCCAGCCTGATAGCCTTTCTAATATGCTTTACATATATAATATCTCTTCCACATCAAAACTTATCTATTAATTCCTCATCATATACCATGGTGACTATTAACCATTATCACCTTAACAGTTTCTGAGACATATCCCCAGATATATTTCTCTACATACTCCACTATTACTTACCACCTAAACTACTACACACCTCACAGAGACAACTATGCCTTTTACCTCTTACAGGTTCTCTCCCACAAAAACTCAATGTACTACTATCCTACCTACACTCAGTGTTACTTCAGTGTGGAGATATTCAGCAAAACTCAGGACCCAATACTCACCAAAACCTCAGAACACTTCCAAGAAACTTACATATTATGCCCCTTGATATTAGAAGCATTCAAAATAAAATATCCCCCTTTCATGCTTGGATTGACCAGCACAAACTCGACATGCTAGCCCTAATTGAAACCTGGTTAAATCCTACTATAAGATACTCTGAAGTATTGCCACCTAACTACAACATAACTAGATCTGACAGGCTACATAGGAAGGGAGGAGGAGTAGCTCTACTCTACTCCCACACTATTAGCTTAACACCATTGAAAGATAACATTTCCACTGTCCCCAACAATGAAATGCTCATATTTTTCTTAAACTTTAACAACTCCAAGTGGCTCTGCACCATTGTTCTTTACATTCCTCCAGGACAAAATATCCCCATATTAGAGGATAGTCCATCTTGGACTTCTCAAATCATTAATCATGAGACTAATATTGTAGGCGGCATTAACATAGACTGGTAGTCCATCTCATCAGAATTTCCATCAAACAGTATTAACCTCTATGGTTACTCACAACTAATTAATTATCCTACCAGGTACAATAAGGACTATACACAACAATCTATCTTAGATTAGATACTGGTGTCACATCCAACTAACATTAACCCTAGTGGCACACTGCCAAATATACTCAGTGACCACCTACCAACATTTACCACTACAACTAATGCACACCTCCTCATGACACATACTCTAAAATCTGTTCAGAACCTAACCAATTTTACCCAATAAAAATTTAATGAACTACTCAACAAAATAAATTGTTCTCCTCTAAAACATCTCCCATTAGACAAAGCTGTGCATTACTTTAACACCACCTTCCTAAAAATACTAGACACTCTAGTTCCAGTCCACACAAAAAGCATCAAAAAACAATCTGCCCTTGGCTACCCAAGGCTTGTAAAAATCTAATGAGAAAAGAATTGAAGTCTGGACTCTCTAGAGGCATAGTAAAAATGATACAAACCTAATATATGTCAAACAACCGAGAAACCATGTAAAGAAACAAGTCATTAAAGACAAACAATCATACTACACATACCTACAACAAAACCACAAAACCATTCCCAAAATATTCTGGACCTCCAGAGCAATCTTGTTCAACTCTGGCACAAAATTGAGCTTTACCTATCACTCTAAGCCCTTCCATTCCAAATAGCCGAAACCTTTAACAACCATTTCATACAATCTATAATTGAGATAATCTCTAATACCCCCAACTCCAGCACCTCCCATCCTGCTCCTCAACTTCCCCAATTAATTCCCCTAATAGTAGCACATACCATCTCTAGCACATTAGCCAAAAACTGCAATTAGAAAGCTCAAGACCATTTTCATTGCAACCTCTTCCTACAAGCCTTATAAGAAAACTCATGCTGAAAGTAAAACCCTGCTCTACTTCTGCTGATAACCTCCCACCCCATTACCTTAGCTGTCTGCTCTATAGTGGTGGAGATGGAGGAGAAGGGGGTTGAATAAGGTAAGTGAATTTGTATACAGATTGCAGGAGGAAGAGTAGAAGCAGACATTTATAACATGAGAGGGTGGAAAGGATGGAAAGGTGTGGCCTGAATTCAGGTGGATACAATTCATGGCAAGTGAAATGATCTGCTAACTTTGGTTAGCAAGGCCTGGTATAATGCAATCAATTCTGAAAAATGTGATAGATATCATTACTCGTGAAGGAAGTGATCTGCCACTTGAACAAAAATGTGGAAAGATATATGCAAAGTTAGCTGATAGTAACTATCACAAGCAGTTGGAAAAGTTAAGATGGAATTGTGAAACAGCAGAGGGAAAAATTATACCTTGAAAAGAATGGAGTGAGGTACTGAGAAAGTATGCTAACTTAAAAGCTGTACCTACTGTATGGGATCAGTATGTGAAGTGGTTGCATAGGTGGTTAAAAACTCCCATTCAGTTACAGAGATGCTGGAAGGTGGGGAAGAGAAATGTTGAAGATATGGAGAGAAAGAAGCAACAAAACTGTATATGCTTTGAAGTAGCAGGCAGATAAACATCTAAGGAAAGTCGTACAGAGGAATAAGAAATAGAGTTAAGAGAAGAGCATCCAAAAATGTAGGAAGTTCTTACTCTTAGGATTACATAAAGAGGAAGTTGGGTGGAGATAGTAGGTTATGCAGGGATGTATGTATATGCATAGCTATATCTACATAAATATATAGATATAGATATAGCTCTAGATATAGATATATATAGTGATAGAAATACAAATATTTGTATTACATGTTTTCAAAACTACTCAATGAGGATGAGGGGAAAACAAAATGAATTAATATTATACCATTAAAATTTAAAGGATGCAGTATGTGTATACAAAGAAAAGTGATATGTTAACAATTGTTACATAAAATGCATTACTGCATGTATTATTATGTATTTATTTATGTGTGTGTGTGTGTGTGTGTGTGTGTGTGTGTGTGTGTGTGTGTGTGTGTGTGTGTGTGTGTTTGTGTGTGTGTGTGCATGTACATATTTATATTTGTTTACCGGGATAGTGCACAGATCAGCATTCACAAATTCCAGGCTTGGCACGTGTACAATACAAAACATTTCACAAAAAACATGCAGAAATGTAATCAATAACAGAATAGTTCTGACTTGTTACATAGACAAAAACTGTATACAGACAACGTAGTGAACAAGCAGAATGTAATGCATAATCAAGCAGAGTGCAATGTACAATATATACATTAGTTTCTAATGTGGGACAACCTTAATTAAATCCGAGAGAATAGAAGAGACTTGGAAATGAGCTAGGGATGGTTTGTTAGGTGGTATATACTGTACGGAAGTAGAAGCATTTGGAGTAAAGGAAGAAGTGTTTTTGAGTCATATTCTGAATTTGAAGTATTGATTTCCTTTAAGTTGATGGAGAGAGCTTGCCAAAGAGTAGGTACCTGAGATGAGAATGCATGTGTGCAGTGCTGTGGAGTTTGTTTCTAAAGGTAATGAGAGTTGGTGTGCCTTGTGAGTATTATGGAGTATGTCTGACTTGTTTGTAGAGACTGGCTCCTAACAGTATGTTACATCTTTGTTTTATGGGTAGCCATTTTACTTTTTCTAGGGTGATATAGTAATGCTCACAGAGAGGTGAGTTTGTAGTGAATCAACATATGTGGTCAGAGATTGTCAGGAGTGTGTTTCTTTGAGGCAAATGCAAAAATGGGAGGTCCATATTCAAGTTGAGAAAGGAGAATTCTTTTGTTGATTATTCCTCTGGATAGTTGAGATAAAAAAGTGAAAATCTTTTTGGCCTAAAAGAGGAGTGAGTTTATTTTGATTCTTACTCTATGTGAAAATGAAAGCTTAGCAACTGATCAAGTCATAGTCCTAAGTATTTGAAGGTGGACATTGGGCATCCTCTGTATCCATGAGATAAGATGGAAGAGAAGTCCAGCAAAGCCACTTGGCTTGACATCCAGAGTCTACTGCTCAGGAGTAGGACAGACTGGAAATGGTGTGGGAATTATGATGAAGGAGGGGCTTCAGAAGACAATGATGGATGTTATTAAAATTAATGAAAAACTTGTGGCAATCAGACTCCAATGCAAGGATAGGACAGTATTCATAATCTCAGCATATGGTCCACAGTAGTCTTGTGACAACATGGAAAGGAGTGCATTCAGGCAGTAGTTTCAGGACCTACTAGAGAAAGCAGGACAACATGAGTTGCTGTTGATAATAGGGAACCTCAATGCACATATTGAGACAGGTATAACAGGATATGAAAACTGCCTCAGTCCACATGGGTAGTGCAACAGAAATAAAGAAGGGCGGGCCATTCTGGACTTCTGTTTGGCAAATGGCTTGATGGTGCGCAACACATGGTTCAGCAACAGAGACAGTCACAAGATCACGTACAAGAGTGGCCAACATGCAACTCATGTAGACTTCCTCCTGGTAAGGAAAGGATGTTGGGTAGCATTAGTGATTACAAAGTCATCACCAATGAAACAGCTGACCCACAGCATAAAGCACTGGCTATCACAATCAGCTGTAAGCAGCTGTCAGAAAAGGCTCTCAGGTCAACAGAGACTAGGCTGAAGACATGGAAGTTGACTGGAGAGAAAGCACAAGAGTTCAAGGAAATACTCAGGGCTTTAACACCTCAGGAGGAAGAGGAGAAAATAGGTGGAGTTTAAGAAGAATGGCAGTGCCTCAAAACAACATGTGTAAGGATGGTAGAAAATAAGTGCGACCAAGCCAGATATGATAATAAGATAGATGAGGAAAGCTGGTGATGGAATGCAGAAGACCAGGAAGTCATCAAAAGAAAGAAGCAATTTAGGAAAAAGTATGAGATAGAAAAGATGGACCAGGCTAAAAAGGAATACTAAATAATAAAAATACCTGATCAACATGGCTGGCTGCAGAATAATCAACTTTATTGTAACACAAAAAGTGAGTGCTCACTTTTTGTGTTATAATAAAGTTGATTATTCTGCAGCCAGCCATGTTGATCCGGTATTTTTATTATTTTGTATTTCACAGTTTTATTTTACCAGTATCTTTACTTGAGTCCTGAATTTTATTGTTTGTAAGAAGGAATACTAGCTGGCTAAGAAAGAGGCTAAGATAGAAGTTGCAGTAGCAAAGAACAAGGCATCAGAGGTACTCTAACACAGACATAAAGATAAAGAATTTAGTCAGAAACCCTTCATGAAAGATGCTAGCAACAACGTACTCACTGGTACACAGGACATAAAAGGTGGATGGAAGGAAAACCTCCAGCAGCTTCTGAATGAAGAAAACCCCACAGAAGCTGCAGTCCCAAACACATCCAAGCCCACCCTAGAGGAAGTAACAACAGCACTAAGGAAAATGAAGTCAGTGAAAGCACCAGACCTAGGTGTGGTCACAGCAGATATGATCAAGATGTTGGGTGAGGTAGGAGAGAAATATTCCTGAGGATAATCATAGTAGTTTGGAGAGAAAGGCATATCCCAAATGACTGGAGACTATGCTTACTAGTGCCAGTGTACAAGAACAAAGTGGACATCCACAATAAAGAGGTGTCAAACTGATGTCACACTCCATGTAAGTTCTGGAGAGGATGATTGATAAATGAATATGCAGAGCAGTAGAAAGTAAAATGGGAGACGAGCAGTTCAGATTCACATTAGGATGTAGTATAACACACCTGATGTTTGTACTGAGACAGATAGTTAAGAAGAAAGAAGCTAGAGTTCAGGAAAGTGTCTAACTGGACATTCCTAGACTCGGAGAAAAATATGACAAGGTCCCCAAAAAGCTGATACAAAATATATCCAAAATAAAAATAGAAGAATGAAAAAAAGCACAAAGAAAAAAAGCACCAGCACAAATAAATTATATTTATCTATAAAGGGGTATTATTTCAGAAGGGGAGAAGGGGGGGGCATGGGGGGTAGCCATGCCAACTTGTTATGCTCCCTGTTTTTCTTGGAATTCATTTCATTGAATGATGATTGGTTTTTGATTGGATGTTATTAACTTTATGGTTGATATTTTTTTTGATATTTTTGAAGGAAATAAAAAATAATGGAAAGCAAGAAAAGAGGTAATAAGTTTGTAGTGACTTCCTAAAGTTCACATTTAGTGAAGATAACAAAGTTTAGATTATTTAGAGACACCAGAATAACCTACACCAGGGGAAATTTAAATCAATCAAACATATTTATCAAAGACACTTTTTTTTATCATTTCCTACCAGTACAATAGTAGTCATAGTATCCATCAATCAAAAGGTTAAAAAGGAAATAATATGTTATTTGATGTGTACAAGGCTGACAGGAGATGATGTTGTTGATGAGGTAGAAAAGTTACACTTCTTTAGATAACAGGAGGGGTATCCTATATTGGTATTGGTACTGATGTCACCTTCATTATTAATGTAAAAGTTAATGGGAATATAAAATATAAGCCTATTAGGTAGGTAAATATCTCGGATAATTTTGTCTTGTCACGATATACTACTGGTAGTTCAAATGACACAAATTTTTTAAAGCATGTTTTTACAAACACGCAACACACAGTAGAGAAGTTAGAAAACATGAAGAAATTATTGGAAAAAATTAAACCCCCCCTGAATAATGGAATAATGGAACACAGAGATGTGGGACTTGCAGGCAGTGTAATCATATCCCCACAATCCCCCACAATCATACTTGACATACTTGGAACTAAAATACAGTTCCAAAAAGGGAATTGTAGGTCTAAGAACCTGGTGTACTTAGCGAAGTGTACTAAGTGCCCAAGTTTTTATGTGGGCAAGACCACCAGATGTTTAGGATAATATGACCATAGGATACAGTATTAAAAAGGGATGAAAAAAAAAAAATGAAAAAATGGAATATTGACAACAAACAATGTGACAACAAGAATGTTTGGGATACTGGAGGTGGTCAAGAGGGTGGTCAAGGAGGACCTGATATCAAGATATCAGGGGGGGAAAGGGAAGTGAAATGGCAAAAATCAAGTTGAATCTGTCTGTTCCCCGGAAAAAAATATATGTTGTCCATTAAGCCCATCCTAGAAGCTGATAGGAGGTAGAGAGTATGAGATGTATAAAAGGATGTGTTGGATTTGTTCATCGTTCTCTGATGAAGTTCTGATAGATGAAGCGCTCAACGATTTTATATGCTAATAAACTACTTGGAAGAAGAAGTGGTTTAATTCTTTGTGCTGGTGCTTTTTTTCATTTCATTCTATTTTGGAGCAGTATTTTCAAGGTCCCAAAAAGCTGATAGTTCAAAGTCTCAAAAATATTAGAATTAGCACAGGCTATGTACAATGACCCAGTGACTCAAGTACAAACAGTGTTTGGTCTCACAGATGGATTCCCAGAGGGAGCAGGTGTGCATCAGGGCTCAGCTGTGAACCTGTTGCTGATCATATGACTGAGGTACATCATTTCCAAACAGGACAGAGTTGACATATCAACAAGGTTGCTGTATGCAGAAGATGTGGCATTACATCCAGACTTTGAGCAAGAAACTCATCTGTGGATGTGGGAATGGAATGCAAAACTGAAGGCATGTGGGGTGAAATGGAATACAGATAAGGCAGTTGTACTGACAGCAAATGGGATAAATCAGAAGATGCTGAGAATGGACATAGAAGGGAAAACAGTGGAACATGTTAACAGCTTCAAGTATTGGGGTGGAGGGGTTGAGGAGAAGGGAAGTCTAAATGAGAAGGTGAAAGATAGAATTAGAATTAGATGGGCTGCAGCCAACTGGCACAGAGTGTCAGCTGTAGTCTATGACAGAAGGATGCCAAAGAAGCTGAAAAGTAAGGTGTACAAAACAGTTACGTGATCAGTACTACTGTAAAGGCAGAGTAGCTGAGGAAACTAGAGGTGATGGAGATGAAGTTCCTGGGATGCATGGTAGGATTAGCACTGTGGGACAGACGAAGAAATGAAGACATAAGACCAGAAGCCAAAGTAGCTCCAATTACAGAAAAGATCAAAGAGAACAGATTACAGTGGTTTGGACATGTGCAGAAAAGCAGAAGACAATCTGGTGAAGAAGATTTGAGACAGTCAGGGAGAAGGCAAGGTGGAAGGATTGTTTAAGAGAAGATCTGCAACAGTCAGGCATGATTACTGAAGAAGGTAGGATAGGTGCACTGAATACAGATAGATGGTGGCAATTGTTATGATGGGTTCACTACTAAATATCGAAATTTCACAATCCTGAGACTCTGAAAACAGAGGACCAGAATGTCAAGACTGGGGAATCTCGAACTAAAAAAAAAAAGCACAAAGCCAACTATACCAATGTTTCTGCAGGGGGGCAAGCACCCCTGCACCTCCCACACCTTCCTTAACTTAAATATACCAAGTCCGAGATCGCACTACAGTGGAGTGAATGGCAACGTTCCCATTACTCTACAGCAATCTCCATTTACTATTTTCAAGATTGCGCAGTCTCGAGATTCTGGTTGTTGGTATTCAGACTCTCGGGATTGTGGAATTTTGATATTTAGTAGTGAACCTGATATGACACCTTGATTCCATGTAGAAAATGGAGAAAAAAGGGAATTGATGAAGATGATGATAACTGAAGGTGGAGATTATTTCTATCAAAGTGGTGTAAGTCAAAGATAGTTAAAGAGCCATGTTTTTGATTAATTTTCTATGAAGTTCTGAAAAGCATGTTTTTTATGTTGGAAGGCTTGAGAAGTAATTTGTGGTTTATTAGCTATTGCTGGAAGTCACCTAAGTCAGACTAGAGATGGCAATGAATGTCGGTATGAGAGTGACCTGATCAGTAAATGACCATGTCATCATCCTAGAGGATGACTGGGAGATTGGGAGGTCACAAGAAATTTTGTTAATGACTATGGAGAAGGGGGATAAGAATGGATCCTTGCTGTACTCCTTTAATAACAGGTGCAAATTATGTGTAGGAGGATCCTATTTAAACTCTGATGTGTATGTCATTGAGGAAGTTTTTAAAGCAGAGAGTGGCATCTGGACTAATACCAAGTTCAATTAGTTTGTTTTGGAGAAAACAGTGGTCAATGAGGTCAAATGCCTTTGTCTGGTCTATAAATAGGGTAGCTGTTAGGTGGCTTCTATCAGTGTTTTTCACGATGTCATCAGTTAGGGACTAAAATGATGCCATAGTACTTCATCCAGGCCAGAGTCCATGCTGATTGCTGGAGAGAAGATGGTACTACTGAATGCAGACAGAAAGTTGAGTACAGACTACATTTTCTTAAAGTTTGCCCAGAACTGGGAGAATGGATGTTTATTGGAAGTGGCAGGTATCTTTTAGGTTGGTCTGCTTTAGGAGGGGCTTAATTAGAGCAGTTTTCCAGAGCAATGACATGATGTTTTGGGTGAGACACTGTGGGTGAGAGGAAGACATAGATGATCTCTGCAGTGATCTATGAAACATGGGTTTATGATGTCAAATTCAGATGGGGTGTCAGATGGATTATTTTAAAGTAGAACAGAGACTTTGGGATATACACATTTGGAGTAGAAGAGGGGTATGAATGGTGGCGATATGGGAAATGCATGATCTGGGGGCAGTTGAGGAGTTTATTGATGGGAGATTACTAAATTATATAAGGAAATGTTCTGAAAATGTTTTGTTGTCCTCACTGAATGATGTTTGTAGTGAGGAGGGTGTCACAAGGTTTTCTTCCTGTAAGAAGGTTAACTGCTTTCCAAAACAGTTTGGGGGAATGCAAAAGGCTAACACTTTTTTTTTCTTTGGAGATTTCTTTTGGACCTTCTGATGGACTTCTTGGCTAAGTTTCATTAAGCTAAAAAGGAGGTATGGTTCTGAATTGTGGGGATTTGTTTCCATTTTTTGCAATCCCTTATAGAAAGAAGATGTTTAAACTGATTGAATAATCATTCAGTTTGGTGGGTTTATAATGCTGTGAATAGCTGGGAACTATTTGTATTACAGCTGGAGCAGAAAGTTGATTAGGCTTATGTCTACTGTATTGGGGTCATGTAAGCAGAATATATGGTCCCAGTTGTGGATTGTGAGAAAGTGTTTGAATATGCCAATTTCAGTGCACATTCTACATTTATTTTGGAAAACTTTTAATATTGACGGAGTTTATAGAATGGTTGATAACTGTGAAGGTGATTGTGCAACAGTCCCTTAGTAATACTGGTAGAATATTAATGTTGGAAATGAAATTTGGTATACTTGCAATAATCAGCTCAAGTGTAACATGGTTGAGGGATTTTAGGTTAGGTGTTATTGCTTCTTTTATGAGCCGAAGGAAAACTAGGTCTGCTAAGAAAGTATCCACATCTGATGGAAGAGGGCCAAAATAAGTCACCTAGAACAGTTACATTATTTCTGGGACAGTTATTAAGAATGCTGGTGATGACAGATTTGAATATATTTAGGGAAGAAGGGGTGGTAGATACGATGTAGTGATCAGTAACAGTTTGCCTTTCTGAGTTGGAAATTTTAAGGGAATCCAACTAAGACTGGAGTTGGAATAGGAGGAGTGTAGCTTATTTCTGGTTCTATGGGAACTGAAGATTGCACAGGCCAGAATAGGATGAGAGTTGTTCTGCTGTTGAGGAAAGAGAGTTGTTGAGCCTGGGGTGGGTTCAATGTTCCCCTTTAGGAGGAAAATATAGATTATGGAGGATAATATGAAGGTGGTCTTTGTTATTTTTGGAGGAGAGACATATGTTTCCGAGTTCCTGGAATTATACAGAAGAGCAATCCTGAGAATGATGGGCTGGAAAGTGGGTTTGGTCTGATTACTGAGGGATTGTGGTGGTGATTTGTTGATGTGAAAGTTATGGAAGTAGGTGTAATGCATGATGATGAGATGATTGAGTTGGAAAATATTTCATGAAGATGTTTGCAGTAGTTTTAGGTTATGAGAGAGTGAAGAGGAAAGACGAAGAGGAGTAACAGGGTACATTGTGACAGGATGAGCATTTTATTCTGTGTATATCTGTTGTGTTTATATAGGAAGTTGCATTTGGGTGTTAAAATTCTAGTAGCATTGTAGTATACTGACTTTGAGGGCTGTGAAGTAAAGAGGGTTCTGTGATTTTATGGTGTTATGTGTTTAAGAGGCACGTCTTGAGGTGTGGCTGCTGGAGAAGACTAGAGCAGATATATTAGATGGTCCATGGGATGGCTAGGGAACTCAGGGTGGAAGGGGAGTGAAGCAGGGTGCAACTCCCAAGAAAGTATGAGTTAAACAGTGAAGGCCTGTACTTAGCAGTGACCTTAAAAAGGTAAGTGTGAATGCATGAAGTGTTCAGAAATTATAGCTTTGAGGAAAAGGGGGCTCTGCTAATAATTGTAACGCAGTAAACCAGTGTATCTTGTTGCAACACTTTAATGGGGTAGAAAAGTTGTAGTGTGAGAATTATTAGTACTGGGTAATTATTAGTACTGGGTAATTATTAGTATTGGGTAATTATTAATACTGGGTAATTATTAGTACTGGGTAATTCTCAGCAGTTACAGTGACCTAGAAGTACAAACCCTGAAGGGAATCTAACTATGGAGATTGAAGTGGTTTGAGAACAAGAGTCACATAAAGAGCAACCATGCAGAGTCTTCCTACCTTGGTATAGTTGTAAAACTGAAAAGTAGCATTATAAGGGAGCACAACACCACCAGGGGCATAAAAAGTAGCTGCACATCGCCACTTAGTAGGGTATATTATGCCTTAATAAGCTGATGTTATATGCTGCCCTTTGTAGAACTGTTATGCTATACAACACTTTCCCATTATCTGCAACAGAGAACTCTATAACACAAAGAGGTTTTCTATGTCCTCCTGTGACTCTGTTAAGAAAATTACTTGGTCTTCTGAATAATATAACAGTGATATACTAAACATAGTGTAAAAAATGCACTCTTATGTTTCCAAATACTAGGGTTCACCCTTATTAAATGTAACTGTGCAATTCTGATAATATAGTATGCAATTTTTATCTATGCATTGAATAGCAATCACTGATGACATATACATCAGTTGCCTTGTTTCTTTATCAGTTCTGTAAATTGTATGCCTGTACAGTTTTTAAAACATGTCAGTGAATAACAGATTTCATCTTGTAAATGCATGGCCTTTGTATTATCTTTGCTAAATATTTATCTTTTAGCTGGATATTAGTTACTTGCATTTCATAGTTTGTTTGTTTTTTTTTATTTCAAAATTTGTTGGTCCAAACATCCTTACAGAAACCATGTCACAAAAAGAACAATATCTTGTCGCTTAACATATTTTTGCTGACTGTATTCATATGAATTTAGACATAAACAGCAGTACAGAATTTAGTTGAGAATAAATGGATACTTAGCCTGCTGCAAAACTGCTGCAACCATTTTAAAAGCACAGTTCACCATTTGAAGTTGCATGATGTAGAACATATGTCCTATCAACATAATGCTTTCATCCTGACCTTTTTCATGGTTTTGTCTATTGTGAAAGCATCATCACAAATTTCTGTCTTTTTCTGAAACAAAACTTTAGTTTTTGTGACAGATTTTATCAATGAGCATGCATTTTATTGTTTTGCAGCATGGTGTCATATGTCAGACTCCTAAGAAAAATCTAAATATATGCTTTGGAAGGCATTTTTTTTTTCATTAGTTATTTTCAATAACTCTCCTACTGAATGCATAGGAATTGTCTAGAAGACCATATGCTTAGGACTATAATGTTTTATTTTTATTTTACATTTGTGAACCTGGATGGTCCGACTGGACGAGGTCTATTTACAGTA
>NC_056749.1:728468998-728508998 GCF_019279795.1 Protopterus annectens | reverse complement strand
GCATTTTTTAATATTAAAGTAGACTGACATTCTTGCCACTCAAATCACAAATTTCTAAAATATAAGTATTATGGGGTGGACATAATTTTATTGTAATGTTAATTATTTCCACACATTTTTTTGGATTGTTGATCAGCATTTTTATAGTAAGGATACACTTATAAATTCCATGACTGCATCAGACAAATGAAAAGCATAAGCAGTGAGGACATAACAGTAACCAGTTAGAAAGAAAATGCTGTCCTTTATTTTTCGTTGCCTCTGGTTATACTAGCATCAATCAGAAAGAAGGTAGAGAGTACATTCTCCATTTCATCTCAGTAGCATTCATGCCATGTATAAAGTTAATCAGTCAGAAGCTTAAATGATCACTTTCTTCCTGGCCATCACTCAAAATCTGCACTTTTTACTTATTAAATATTTTCCTTGCAGAGCAAGCAGATTACAAAAGACTGCTATGCTAAGTGCCCTGAATATTAACAGGTTTGCAGTGTTTGAGAAAGATCATAGGTATATGTGAAATAAAACAGAAACTATCAGTAATGAATATTCCATTTGCTTTTTTAAATCTCCCATTTCAAAACATATCTGCAGTAACCTGAATATATACTTGCCCACATATTAAGTATTTTTTATTCACAGGCAGCAGTAAACCAAAGTATAGGACTTGCCTATCAACTTACAGCAAACTCTTAATAATACACACTACTTTAATGCAATTTATTCAAACACTCTTTAGGTTAATGTAACTTAAGGCAAACAAATTACTATTACAGTTGAAATAGTATTGTCATTATCAATCTTTTCTTCTTGCCTTGTCTGAATAAAATATTATCTTGCGTTTTGTAGCTAAGAAATGATGGCGTGGGTAATATTTAGCACAGACGCATCGTGCATATAATGGAGAATCTATTTGTGGCTTACAGTATCTACCTAAAGCCCTACAAAAACAGAAACATACATCCCAGAGGCACACTTGAGTCAGTCAAAGAATAACATTTAATCCATGTATGAACATACACAGTTAACATCCCTAGAACAGGAACTACGGTAGAGAGTCAATTATCTGAACGTCGATTATCAGAAGCTCAATTATCCGAACAAAGTCTTCCAAAGTTTTTGGGTAGGAAAAAATCATAAAGCCTGAATATGTAAATGTTATCCATATTCACTTCTGCATGTTTCTTTGAGCTTGTAGCCCTTTTGTCTGTGAAAAATATTATTTACTGCCCACTGGAATCACTGAATGGTTGAAAAGCATGCAGAAAAAAAAAACAAAATTTTTGCTGTTTTTATCCAGTTCAATGTACGTTTGATTATCTAAACAGTTTGATTATCCAAACTAACCTAGGTCCCATTTAGTTCAGATAATTGACTCTCTACTGTACATCAGATATCTTAGTCACATTCTGTTTAAATAACATATCCAAGAGTCACATAATACAAATCAAACAATGTAAATTAACCATCAATTCACCGTAAGAGGTGTACAAATGCATTTAAA
This sequence comes from Protopterus annectens, assembly GCF_019279795.1. Lineage (NCBI taxonomy): Eukaryota > Metazoa > Chordata > Ceratodontiformes > Protopteridae > Protopterus > Protopterus annectens. The sequence goes on along the minus strand of NC_056749.1, from coordinate 728,507,494 downwards.
ACAATTAAAGAAATCTCCATAACAAACTAGATAGAATACAGACTGTAAGCCCCCATCTATGTGTTTCTTCTGAGGATGGAGCCATAGCTGTGTATATTCGTGTATGGATTAAATTTTATTTTTGGACTGATCCAAGTGTGCCTCCGGGGTTATGTTTCTGTTTTCGAAGTTTGTTATTTTCATCCAGTTGAACATCTGTTTGTAATTTTGTGGTTCTTGGTACCTACAGCCCTTCCCATATGACCACATGCCATCTACCATGTGATAATAATCAGAATAAATAACACGGAATTATTTGATTGTTGTAACCATATCAGCTCCACAATACTTTCAAATTTTACTGGAGTTTTCTAAAGTAGGGGACAGGAATGTATTGTCAGTAGAGCAGGATTGCATGGCAACTAATTAAGTTTGTAGGAACTTAGCTCTGGTCCATTGGATATGACAAGACCATTCATAACTTATTTCATCCTTCAGGCTGCATAACTAAATAAGGATTATATATTTTATCAGACAGTTATCTATGGATACTGTATTAGATTTTTAATTTCACATTTATGATCTGCAACAAAATGCAGAACTGTAAATACAAACTTTCCTTATTCAACATTTTGATATTCAAAAACTCAAATAGTCAGAGATCATTCGCCCCTGACATACAAATTGTGAACATACACATGTATGTATACATGTATATACACACAAACATGCACAAATACACATGTACATGCACACCACACACACACACACACACACACACACACACACACACACACACACACACACACACACACACACACACACACACAAACACACACACATTCACAACTGTTCAACACGTGCATATACACATGTGCATAAATGTGAACAAACACACACACCAGGGGATCACTCCAGTGGCTCCACTCGACAGAGACACTGGGAACTAAGGTCAGGTGGCATGATGCCAGAGTAATCCTATGGGCTAGGCTTGTAAAGACTCCAGGGCCATTAGCCTAGTACACACCTAGTAACCTATGAACAAACACAGGCAAACACAAAAACAAGCACACACACACACACACACACACCACTGATTTTTATTACAATAGGTTTACATTCTAATTTTCTGTTATATATATATTCTAATTCCAAATCTGCCACTGGAGAACTACTTTGTTTACTGGGAAAGTCCGACTTGGAATTAAGCCAAATTTCCGCAGATGCCTGACATGGGAGGAAACTGCACAAAAGGCACCCCATCCAAGAAATGAACTACTGAACCTCTTGGTGGGAGGCAACAACTCTACCAGTGCACCACTGAGCCATTCATTGTATGAGCCTGAAGTGACAGAATTTGCACAAATAGATTCTAAATAAGCCCATCTTTCACACATTTACTTGGATGTAAATTCTCTTTCACTGATATTATTAAATATTTTCAGATGACTGATATTTTTGATAAAGTAATTTTCAAGGGAGTATTAAATAACACTGGACTTAATTCAACATTTTATAACTGACAGAAATATTTAATAATTTATAGGTTTGCCTCTTTCAGCATTCATCTGCTCATCCATTTACACTTTGAAGTAGATATTCTCATTTGGCAATGTCATTTCATTTGCAAGGATGGCACATATTAGCATAGCTTACCATGTCTGCAAAGATATCAGAGAAGTCATAGTACAGTGAGAGAATTTGCAAAAAGAGAAAAATCATAGAAAGTAGAAAACATGCAAAAGTTATCAATCTGCACAGATGTTAAGCATGCATCTAAAATAAAATTCATGAGCAGCTGTGGCTCTTACATTCCATTAATATACAGCAGTGGCTAATGCCACAAACATTCTGCTGATATACAACAGACACTATCAACATAAATGTTTCACTGCTATGCAGAAGAGAATAACAACACTTACATTTTCCCTAACATGCATCAGTGAGTAACAGCATTTAAATTCCACTAATATACAGCAGTGACTAACAGCATGCGCATTCCACTAATACACATCAGTAACTGACATCACTTACATTCAGCAGTGACTAGCATCATTTACATTCTATTAATATACAGCAGGTATTAACATCACTAGCATTCTATTAATATAAAGCAGGGATTAACATCACTTACATTACACTTATATATGGTAGTAACTAACAGCACTTACATTCCACTAATATATGGCAGTGGCTAACAGCATTAATTGGATTCCTGGTAAGTAAAGAAATTGCAGAATTCTTAAAGATACATGTAGATTTCAGTGAAAGCCATAGTTAAAAAGTCACCATTGATGGCTTAGTTTTTACTGTTTGAACAGCTATTGTATCCACAGGATTAGTCTCACTAGGCTAGTAACCTCTTTTCAGGGGAGACCTGAGGTGGTATTTATACTATCAGGGGAAGTTTGGCCAAGACATTGGGGAACTTCCCCTACTCTCTGGAGCTGTTAGATAGTGCTGGAGGGTTCCGACAGCAGTGACAGAGAGTCCTAAGGGAAGCAACAGCATGGAGGAGGAGAGACAAGCTATTGAGAGTCTGGAGGTGGGAAGTGAGAATTTAGAGAAAAACATGTTCAATATGGAATTTTAGAATGTAAAAAAAATCCTGTTTGGTGAAAGTTACAAATGAGCAGCATTTAACTGTCTCCATGGAGAAGGAAGAAAGCAAGTTTGTTGAAGGGTGCAAATAGCAGAACTGGTGTCAAGAGGGCTGCAGATGATGTTCTGCAGGATGATCCAGGTGACAGTTCTGCTGTTTCATGGGGTGAGATGGCAAATAATGTTTTCAGAAGTGTTGAGGATGGTAAGGTAGAATAGAAACCAGGTGATGTGGAAGCAGAGAATGAAAGAGTTAAAACTTATGCAGCAGTGAGAAAAAGTAAACTAGGAAAGCACCAACAAACTGAGAAAATATCTGGTTTTGTGGCAGCAGATAATGCAACAACTAAAATTTATGCAACAGTGACAGCAGAAAAAAAAGAGAGAACATCAACAAACTGTAAGTAAAACTGTTTTTAAAAAGGAGAAAAGACCAATCGTGAAAACAAGAGCAAAAAATGACACTATAACAGACAGGTATAAATTGTGGGACAATTTGACAACTGTTCTGGGCTGTAAAGCTCAAGAAATTAGGTATTTTATTCATATTGTAAAACAGACTTTTGTGACTTAATATGTAAAACTGATTGACTGATGATGAAATTTCTAGAACTGTGTAAGACAAACGACATTTATCTGTGGAACAATTATTTGCTTTTTGGTAATACCCTAAATGCAAAAAAGTTACTTTGCAGTTTAGAATTGATAAACTGGAAGAAGACAATGTTAATAAATGCATTCAAGGTATGTGTGAAACTGTTGATAATATTATGAAAGTTAGAGATGAGAGAAACTTATAGAATGGAAGGCAGAGGGAGGAAGTTGCTCTGAAATGTGAAAAAAGAACTGATGAAACACTTGCCAAGGATTCTTTTTGTGGCTGGTCATATAGGGGCCTTAAGTTACATTAGCCAGCTGAAATCATGTTTCTTTTGTGATGATTTTTCTCATTTAATTAATGAGTATGACAAGGTACAATGTAATCAGTGTAGGGAGAAAGAACATACAGAAAGAAAGTTGTGCCTGAACGCAAGTTGTGAAAAATATAGGAACACTTTTGGATGGATTGTCAGGAGCAAACATTAAATAATGAAAAAAAGGAGAAAGGAAAGAAAACATACATTAAGAAGGACAGCAAAAGTCAGGCAGAGAAAGTGAAATAGGTGAAGAAAAAATGTTGAAGAAGAACAAATATGGAGGAGAAAATAAGAGCAACAGAGTGCATGCAGTAAGAGAAGTCAGGAGAATGGATTGATAATACTTTTTTGAAGTTCTAGCCAGTGAAAAACCTGATTCTGAGGATCAAGGATTATTTATACATAAACCCAGGAAAAATATTCACTTGGGAAAGAGTAAAAATAAGAAAATGAAAATTTAAACATATTTCACCCAAACTTAAAAAGAAGGAAAGCAACGACTTTAGAGTACTTAGAGTAAATGTGAAGAGTACTATTAACACTGTAAGAAGGTCCAGAATACTGGAATGGTGTGCTAAATGTGATGCAGAAATTACTCTGTTAGAGGATTTAAGATTCCTAACAAGTGAAGAAACACTGCAAACAGAAACATTGTGGAGTGGAAATATCATATGTAATTTCAAAAGTAAATATTGTTCTGAAGTGTCTGTGTTGTGTAAAAAAGCAGTGAAAGTACTAGACGTAACATTGGTAAAGGTGGGAAAGTTAAACACTGTGGACGTGAGGTGGAGAAAACATGTTTACAGAATTATAGCATTGCATGCATATATAACTAGCAAGGAAAATGAGAATGGTAGGGATTTAATAAACTCTGTGTAGGAATAGTGTAAGTCCTACACAGAGGGTACCATGGCCGTATCTGCGGGTCCCCCTCAGCAGAGCACCTTGCATATTAATGAAGGCACTCTACTGAGGAAGAGCCATGTAGCACGGTTACTGAATCAGTGTAGGGGGTGTGTTTCAGTGTCCGGAGATGAGTAACACACCACCTGCACTGTCAAAGTGCTGGATGGCACTGAAATATAAATGCTAAATATTTAATTTCCTTTTTATTTCTTTTTTTCTTTTTATGTTTGTGTACTGCTGTGCTTAGCAATGGGCACATGCCAGATGCCTAAAAATAGAAACCAGATTCTTTTAATTTTAACCTTAAAGGTCATGTTTAAGCATATCTTAAAGCTGGAGAAAAGATATAGTTACACACAAGTCTACAATACCTAAAATACACACTCCAAGATAAAGAAATTAAAATACAAAAGGTCAGGAAATATAGAAGTACAATACATACACATAATAATAAAGTAGCAGTAATGAACAAATAATTTAATTTTTTTATTTTTTTTTATCTATATATTTTTTTTTAAATCTGGTTTGCCCTTAGCTAAGCTCTGCTAAGCCCTGCTAAGCCAAGCCAAGCAGTGCTTAAACAGGACCTGTTTTAGCAGTACTTAGCAATGCACAGCTCCGTTTAGCTGGTTTGGGCACTGCTAAGCTATCCCCGCTTAAGCAGTCCTTAGCTAAGCTAATCTGGTTTGCACACTGCTAAGCATTGATAAGCATTGTCAGTTTAAGCATTGCTCAGCTGAGCTTAGCATGTTTGCGAGGTGCTAAGAGGAGCTCGGCATTTTTTAAAATGGCCCAATGGTGGCAAAGGGCAAGAAAACAGACTTATTCAAGCTGAGCAGGTGGAAATACTGCCAGAATCTGTTGGAGTTTGATCTTGGCAGAGACTATGGCAGGAGTTGGAGAGGGTGAGCACTTCTGGGTGCAGCGGTGGGGCATTCAAGAGTCCTGGGTCATGGTTGGACTCCTTGTTAAAGACCATGATGTCCGGCTGCTGCAGGGTCAGTTCCAAGGATTGGAGTACAAGACTGAGGCCTGGGATCGGCTGCTACACAACCTCACCAGTTCAACTGATATCTCCTGCACAGGTGAGCAGATGCATCACCATTATAATGACCTGAAGCATAGGAAGTGATGCTGTAGTCCTCACACCTCAATAACGTTCCTTTCACAGGCCAGGAAAAGGGCCTAGTCCTGCATGAAGACCTGAAATATAGCACTGTGTTGTCATGCCATTGGCTAATGAAAATGCAACCCAGATGTTCTGGATGCAGTTAGCAAGTGTGAGCCACAGATTGGTGCACAGGAAATCACCTTCATGAGCATTACCTACAAAAGGCAAGCTGCTGCCTATGCTACACAGGTTTGTGACTTTGTTTATGAAGACAGACTGTGCTATCCTAGCATTATATCACAGGATTTCTACACATAAAGGAGTACAGCACTATACCAGGTATGTAATAGAATTCCCCATGTAATGGGACGTAGATGGTCTGCAGTACATACCGTGGAATGTTGGTGTTAGTGAGCTGTCCAGCACCTACAGGCTTCCCATTTGGCTCTGTCTGCTGTGACATAGATCACAGCTCTGGTCTGTGAGCCCCCAGGCAATGGTCAGCTCATGTATGAAAGCTACTGGATTGTGTAGTTGACAATAGTGACAGTAAGTACTGGTGGATACAGCTGGCATATCACATGAGGTACTATTAGTCTGCTTCTCCCAGTCTGAGAATGTCACGCAGGCATAGCTCAAACATTGTCCAGGTGTCCCTGACTGTTCCTAACATACTCTGGATAGGTCACTGTGTATTCCACACCTGTAACTCATCATCTGAGAGCTATGGCTAGCATCTGTTGATCCCCTACAGCAGGACAGCAGGTTATAGCCAGTAGTACTGGGTGGACACAGCTCTGCCTCAGTAACAGAGTGTAGATATCAAGCATGCAACATAAGGGAATAAATACAGTACCAGATATTAATGCACCACAACTATTTTCTGAGGTGTCTGGCATGTGACAGCCAGATTCCCCACAGTGTGGAAACATTACGTATTGTCCAACTGTTTTCCAGACATCCACATTTGTCTGGCAGAGGGTCCACATATATCAGGCACATGTACACATTCTGCAAACATCTGTGTACTGCGGATGTCAGACACCTACAAGAAGGATACCCTACAGCACCTATTCAGTGCTGTCTGTAATTGTGTCACAGAGATGTTGCTGGACTGTCCCCATACACCTGTAGTACCACTCACCTATTTGTAGGATGGTGGCTGTATGACATGGTACTGGAACGTCGCCCATAGGGGACACACCACAGTAGATGGCAGTGATGGGTGCAGACACATAGCAACACAGTCCATCACAGCACACAGGGCCATAACTGGTATACCTAGGATCGTATGAGGTAACTAGGCTATTGGCCCTGAGGTCCTCATAAACCTTGCCCACACTTTAGCCCATGCATATGCAATTCAGCACCTGATGCCCCAGTCCAACAGGGACACAGTTGGTATCCCAAGGGTGTATGTCCTGTTAACCATCCAGTTATCCAGGTTTCACTTGAAAAGGTGTAAAGAGGTACTCTGCCTGATGTGGACAGGGCGTCCATTCCACAGGTGGGTGAGTGTGTGGGACACACATCTGACCCTCCAACATGTCCTGTTGATGTCATAGACCAGGTTGAGGATGAGTGTGTGGGTTACTAAAGTGGGGCTTGACTTGCAGTTGTGCAGCAGTCCCATCAAGGTGGAGTCCATAATCGCCTGGAATGCCAGACAGAGGTCACCTCTGAGGAGTCTGTATGAAACTGGGTAGAGGGATGGGCTTATTGCCTATCTGTATATGGTAGATATTTGAGGCCCTGGTATTCCCTCATGAGGAACCTCTGTGATCTCCCCAGATGCTGCATGTGCTTTGCAAGGTACATGATGAAAGGGGCATTATACTCAATAATGGGCCTTATTAGGGGGAATTACAGGGATGTTATGAACTCCATGTCCCTGGATGACATACCCTTACATATGAGGTGGGCCATGTAGAAGGCTTTCCTTACAAAGGAAGCAACATGGTGGTCAAATGTCATGTTGCCATCAACCTGTGTGCACAAATCACTCTTGACTGATTCATGCTTAGGATGTTGTTAGTACTGTGGTAATATGTGGAGACATCACTCTCCCCAAAGGGGATGACACTGTATTACATGGCATGCAGCCTGAGGCCATGATTCTGGCACCAGTCATGTGCTTGTGTGAGACCCTCTTGGCGGATGTCCACATCACTAGGGAATGTTATGACAGTACCCAGCATGCATTCTTCTGCATACATGGTCTACCATAGCCCACTGGTTGTGCCCTGCTCCTCAGAAGGGTAAATCACACATAACAAGCACAGAACACTGGGTTATGCTGCTAGTTATGGGTCTACTGCTTGAGGTAGCTTCCCCCTATGCATACTAGGTGGGTTTTGTCAGTGTGTCAGTGTGCTACCCATCTGATAACATATGGACTGATGCCTAGCTGGGAGTGTATATCTATTATGTGAAAGTGGGGAACACTGGCAAAGTCTTTGGCTAGGTCAAGGCAGGCAGTGTGCACTGTCACCCCCTCATCCATTGCATTGGTGACTGTGTCATAGAGGTCAAACAAACGTAACAGACATGATCCCACCTTGACAACGCCTAACTGTGCATGATCGAGTGTGTGGAGGTTGCCAATGTCCTTGTAATGAGGTTAATTATAAACTGTTCAATGGCCTTGCCAATTGACCTAGTCAGGCTGATGGGTCTATAATGTGCCAGATTGGTGCATGCCCCACCTGAGTGTAAAGGGGTGACAGTGGGTGTCCTCCCCTTGGCTGGGACAAAGGCAGTATTTAGGCTTTGGTTGAATACAGTGCCTTCTGGTGCTGCAGGGTCATGGTTGGGGTCATGTAGGATGCATCCTGTGATGTGCTCAGCCCCCATGGTGGCTGTATACCATGACTATGAGATAGTAGTGATGACCTGTTCCCTACATAAAAGGGGAAGGGGGCAGGTACTGGGGATGTCCAGATGTACTGATAGGGGGACTGGAGGTGAAGCTTACACTGACTCTGTCAGGCATCAAATATGTTATACCTACAGCACTTGTATATCTGGTTTCTTTAACCACCACTGCAGAGCAGATCTGAGTGCTTCCTTTGATATTGCAAAGATATGTGAAGAAGGAGATATGATTGTCTGTACTGGATATTGCCAATGTGGGCTTGGGGTTTGCCTTGCAAGATTCCAGTAGTGCTCTTATTTGCTTGTGCAGGCTAAGGAGACATTGCTTCAAATTAGGCACCTGCCCCTTCCTTGTCTCGGGCAGCAGTATGTTATCCTTGTTATAGACACTATTTATTGCAGATGTCCACCACACAGGTTGATGTATCCTTGCAGAGGATGATGTAGTCCTGTTGGGTATACCTAACTCCATGCATGTATACAAATGCACGGATAGCACTTTCATATATTTTTGGATATTGGTGCCAGTTCCTACAGAGTGTGTGGGGGCTGCGAAGCTGTTTATACCATCCCTCAGTAGGCTGTATTCAACTATGGAGTTGTCTGTATGTCTGACCCTAGCTAGATGGGTACTGTGGGAGATGGTGACTGCAAACATGACCACTTTATGGTTGGTTTGACCATGGAGGATGATACTGTAGGAATGCTGCAGTGGTTACCCACTTTGTGTAATATCAACTCCAACAGACCTTCACCTCATGTGGTGGTAGCACCTAGATGCTCCATGGTGACTGCATTTCCACTGTTGATGGATCTCTGGGCATTTGTGTGCTGGCATGAGTACATCCTCCAATGTATGTTTAGGTAGTTAAAGTCACCCAGGATCAGGGTACAGACTAGAATCCTGACAGAGTTGATCAGGTCCATATAGGCAGATGGACTTCCTGGTCACATGTGGGGGCTGGTAGCTACCTATGCTTTGAATAGGTGTCTTTACAATGGTTAACTGCCCCTGCAGTGTCTCCTGTGCTTCTTACTGTTTGAACAGCCTGGAGGTATGTATATATTTCATATATAGTGAAACCCCACATCCCATGGCTTTACTGACCACACCATGGGGTATGACTGTATGATAGGATGGTTGACCATATAAGGCTGGCATGTTCTTTGCAACTTTGAACCATGTGTCTGTGACTGCACAGATTTAGCATTTTGCAGGGTTAAGACTGCTTGCAATGAGTGCAGATTCATGTTTAGACTCCTAGCATTTAGCAGCATGGCCTTCAATTTGTGATGTTCTGACAGTTGTATGTTGATAGTGTTAACCTCACCACTTTTCCTAATAAAGTCACTATGGGGGTGGCAAAAACAATTGCCAGACACCTGAAGCCCAGTTGAGACAGATGGAGGGCTTCTCTGGCAGAGCATCATGGTCTGTTGATCATGTCATCCCAGGCTGTCAGGTATTTGATCCCCCTGGAATGTCACCTGAAACCAAGCCAATTGTTAAGGTCAATCATTTCCTGATTGTATTGTGACATAATTCTGCGTGACATCAGAATGCTGCATAAGGCTTGGGACATACCTACCTGGGACACATAATCAGCATGCTCAGTCATGTCTCACTGCATATAGTCCAGGGAGGTATGTCTCAGGTGAGGCATGCCAACATGGACTGTGACACTCATTACAGTAGCTTTTTTTGAGAGACAGCAGTGTGTTTGTGATATGGCAGATTCTGGCACCTGACAGACAAGTAACTGTGACCTTTCCCATATACAGCCTGGTGAGAGGCACATTTGTGTGTCTCACAATGGAGTCTACTCTAAGCAATATGTCTGACTAATGCTGACGCCTTTGTGGCTGTGGGTCACAGGTGTGTGGCTGTGGATGGTATGTGCTGTGGAGGGCTGTGAAGTTCATGTGTGTCTTTGCCTCAGTGGTCCCCTTTGTTTATGCATGTGTACATCGAGGACCTCTGCATATGTGGGTGTATGTTGTGTAGGTGTGGGTGGTGTGTGAGGTGTACTGATTCTGTTTACAACCTGTTTGGAGCCAGATATGAGGGTTTGAGAGGGACATAGCATGGACTGTAGGTTCCTAATGTCAATGCATCTCTCACAAATTGTGTTCCTTGGTGGTGTTTGTAGATGGTTGTCTGTGTACATGAGGCAGTTGCTACACTGCGCCAGGATGCCCATATCAACCAGACTAGCAGGGGAAACTGTAGGACATTGTCAAGCCATATTTTCCAGAATCTGTAGGAGGACGGCCAGGGAGACCTAAGGGGTGGGCCTACAGCCCAGGTGCTTGAAACAAAAGTGTGAGTCTGACACTACTGCATACAATGTAGACAGGCTATAAACAAGCAGTAATAGGTGCAACCAAAAAGATGCAATTGAACACCTTAGACAACATGCAGCAAGCAGCAGAAAACAGCAAGATCATGCAGGTAACGCATGATGTATTGCCATTATGTTGCTGATAGACACATACATATTGTAGTGATAGATGGCGGGTTATGATGTGGAAGTTAGTGGAGGATAGTGCTGGCAAATGTGGATGTGCACATAATGGAGAGCAATGTATGTGGTCCTGTGATGTGTTCCCCTCTTCTTGTCTGTCAGGAGTGATGTACAGATGTAGGAACCCACCATTTTCAGCAGCAGAGAATGATGCCATAGTTGATGGACTGAGACTCCATCACCAGATCCTGCTGTTGAGGTGTCATCATAATCAGCAACATCGTGCTGCATTGTGGGCAGAACTCGTGGCATCTGTAAATCATGTCAGGCTACAGGAAAGGAGCTATGGGCAGGTCCAACACCGGACCACAGATATGGTAAATAATGCATGGGAAAGGGCCACAGCTGTGGCCAGGGATCATGCTGACACCAGTGGAGGACCTGCAACACATTAACCACTCTTGGCTGCAGAGGAGTCCTTGGCAAACCTGGGTTTGGTCACCAGCTTGCAAAGATCCACCACCCCATATGTCATGGAGATGGGTGGCACAGCTTCCACAGTAGAGGAGTGTCCAGGTAAGCCTTCATTGGTCATCAATTTAATACTGTAGCATTCATAGTGGCAGCCTCTGCATACCTGTACATGGATGTCAGGTCAATATGCATTTGGGGAGGGTTTATAATGCACACAAGTGCACGCATAGTGTGAATGTCAGCAATGTGGGCAGTATCTCAGTTCTTACTGTGCATATTGATATTTACACATATTATCCTGTACTAATGCAACATCTGCGTTTGCTGATAGTACCTATCCCCCACAATTCCATAGGTACCTCTGATGTGGCCAGAGTCCAACATTCTGTAGCCAGTGAGTGTGAAAGTGTTTTGTTATGGCTCATCTATACCTTAGGCATGTTAAGGGCTGCCAGTTTGGTGTGGACACAACTGTGAAGCTTAGCCATATTGCAATACTTGTATGTAAAGTTGTGAAGGGGTTCACTACAGTGCATTACATCTGTAATCACAGTAGCATATTTGCAGTTGCTGTAACATATTTGCATGTATTTTTGTGAAGGTCTAGGCACTCTGCTATAAAGGGGGCATTAATATGGTGGAAACGGGTGCACTGTGTTTTAGGTGAAGGTCCATCACATACACTGACATGTCGCTTGTCTCATAGGTGTATAGTAATGGCAACATTAACTGGACGTAGCTGCACTGCATGTTGTTAAGGGCCTGTCTTGTCTGTGTCTGTTCTGGTTTACTTCTGTGTTGTGCATAGGATCGGTAATAATGTATGGTATGTAGAATGCATTCTGGAACCTCACCTGTATGTGTGTGTGTGTGTGTGTGTGTGTGTGTGTGTGTGTGTGTGTGTGTGTGTGTGGATCCACAGACATAATACTGCAAGGCTTAATGTAGTCATGTTGTCTTCCTCCTCACAGATGACCATGGGGGTTGGAGTTTGTTTCACAACCTGATGTCAGTGTCTCATTGGACTCTGATGATGATGGTGACCATGGTGAGGCACAGGTAGGGTTTTTGGGGGGCTGAATCTGTCCCATGGGTTGACATTCCACTTCCTCCCCAATGTCCCCTCACACAGTCAGTATGCCCACACATACCCAGTCCCCTGCAGCCACAGATATTGGAAAGTCAGGTGGCATCGAACAGGAGAGTGTGGTGACTATGGCATTTGTGACTGTAGACAGTAGCAATAGCCAGACGGCTGGTGGGGATGTACACAGGCAGATTGACAGGGGTGCTCGAAAGAGGACTGCTGCCCATCCACCACCTGCAGAGGTGTCACATCATGTGTCGCGCAACACATATTTCAGTCCGTCATGGAGACACAGGCATGTTCTGAATGCAACACCAGATGGATGCTCAGGATCATGGGTGCATCACTACCTGCTATCCAGGACTCCATCCACGGCATTGGTGATGCCTTACATCATTTCACCTATGTAATGGACAGATGGTGGGGTGAGACATTGTCACTCCTTAACCATGCAATGTCTGTGCCTGAAAATGTGGTGGGAGTAGGGCATCGGACATATAGATGTAGGTCAGCAACAACATCAGCTGAGTGCCCACGTGGCCATGCATGGTCACACTCCCAAAGTGGCAGTACTACCAGCACTTCCAAAGAGAGGGCGCTGTCCACACCACAATGGGGCAGGCCATAGGCACATGGTCCTGAGCTTTCCCATGAGGGGCATGGACCCAACAGACACCAGTCACCATCAGCAAGTAGTACTTCATCTGACCCTGGGCATGGTGGTGCCAGTGCCGCTCCTGGCAGATCCAGTTCCCATGTTCATGTCCAGAGATGGTGAACTGCACATTCTGCCATGTACAGTCCAGAGCTGTCCAACATATCCTCATGTAGGGCTAGCACATGGCTTAACTATGTACCTGCACACACTCACACATTACTGTCACATTCAGGTCACCACCAGACACACACAGCTCCTCTCCATGGCCCAGCTGGCCAGCACCCCTCCAGACACACACACATGATGTCAACTGTATGGCATAGCCTAGGCCTTTGACAACCCCACACTGCACCCTGTGCATGTGATGATACCTGTGCCACATCCCTGTCGTCCATGCCATCGATACAGGGACATGTAAAAATGTGTTTGATGCACAGGGTGGCTATAGTATAGCTAATGACAGTATGTAGTGCAGTAGTGTTATGCACTGTAAGGTGCTGTCTACTAGCATGTGTCATGAGTACACATCAAAGTGCATGCACCTTTGTTCCATGATGCTGCATTGCTGTTAGTATTGCTGACTGACTGTTGTCTCCCAGACCTTTTGCTCTTTCTGTTCAAGGTGTCTCTGTGTCTACACTGTAGGGACCTGGTTCCAATACAGCAGCTATGAGGTGAAATGCATACAAGGCTTTTCTGACCACTGCCGCTACGTGATGGTTGAATGTGACATTATTAACCTGAGTATCCAGGTCTCACAACACAGGTTGTGTGTTTAAGGGGTTTCCGTTGTGGCAAACAGTGGGTCAGTGTCCTTGCTGAATGGTATGATGGTTATGGTTTTTTGCATTTAGCTTGAGGCCAGGACCTTGGCACCAGTCCATACTTGATGTAAGACCCTGCTGCAGTGTGTTAACATCATTTGATGGGTCAATGATAGAACAGCACACAACTTACAGTCACCACAGCCTTGGTCAGTCCCAACAAATGTGGGTGGTGGCAGTTAGCATTCATGCCTAGATGCATGTGGTTTATTTAGGGGCAGCAGCTACTCACAGGGCCTCAACATGTATACATATTGCACACGCATCAAATGGCCAATGTGGGACACTTCTTGTAGTATCATGAGAGTTGCCAGGGCAAACCATACCTACGGCAAGTGCAATGGACAGGACTTCTCTTTTTTGCCAATATGACAGCTTATTTTTGTAGCATTTGCCTCAATTATGCTATTTCTCATAACATTAAGGTGTTTCTGATATAAAATGACTTATACAGTCAGTAAGTTGCTAGTTTTGAGATTAGAACCCCTACCTATCTAGTTGGTACATACTATAGTGCTATGTACTTATTGCATGTGCCGCAGAGCTTATGTGTCTGAAGAGTGCCTAACTGTGCTTCTAAGGTGGATGACATCAGCAGGTCCTGTAAAGTAAGCCAATGGGGGAGTTAACAGGTAGGCACAGGTCATAAAATGTGTTGGCATTGCACAAACATAGGCAAGACATACACACTGCTGCAAGGGGATATACTTAAACACAAACACACGCACATACACACACGCACACACGTACACACACACACACACACACACACACACACACACACACACACACACACACACACACACACACACACACACACACACACACACACACACACACACACACACACACTCACTTTGTTGCCATTACTGGGATTAGAATCCTTACCTAGTTGTATATCTATAGTACTACATATTTATTGCATGCGCCACAGACCTTATGTGTCTGGAGAGTGTCTAACTGTGCTTCTACGGTGGATGACATCATCAGGCCCTGTAAAGTAAGCCAACAGGGGCATTAACAGGTAGGCACAGGCCTTAAAATATATTGGCATTGCACAGACATAGGCAAGACATACACACTGCTGAAGGGGATATACTTACACACACACACACACACACACACACACACACACACACACACACACACACACACACACACACACACACACACACTAATTGAGTTGTTGTTGCTGGGATTGGGCACATTGCCTATCTAGTTGTATATACTGTGGTGTTATGTAGTTATCCCGTGCACCACAGAGCTTATGCATTTGGAAAGTGTCTGCCACTGCTGCTGGGGTGGATGACATCAGCAACTGTTGACAGGGATGCCACTGTTGTGGAGGACACTGGTCACAGGGCCATAAAATGGGTAGCCATTGCACAGACATTGGCTTGATTAGGTGTGTGTATTTGCTGCATGTGGAATATCTACACAAACACACACGCACATGCAGTGGCTGATGTGAGATTAGAACCCCTACCTACCTACAACTGCACACTATAGCTCACCGTGTTAATGACACGTGCCACTGGTTACAATTGGTATACAAGTGGCTGCAGCAATACATCACTCTATGCCTTTCTGTGTGTCTCTCATTCTCTCTCTCTCTCTGTATGTGTATTTCTCTCTCTCTCTCTCTCTCTCTCTCTTTCTCTCTCTGTCTCTCTCTCTGCCCCCACATCTCTCTATATATGGTGTATATATGTTACCTATATATATATATATATATATATATATATATATATATATATATGTATTTATATAAAATGCTACAGATCCATATACATCTTATATGTGCGACATACAGATAGATAAGGGCAATCATGTCTGATTGGGAAAGGGAGAGACAGTTAGGTATACATATCTGTCTGCATGCACAGATATATGGACATCTCAGTTCTATAGTCAGATGTGGCTTCAGACATGGGCTGCCATTAGCTAAGCGTAGGAGTATGCCGAGTGTGACCATTGGTACTTACAAGAGGACACCAGGTCAGGCTTAGCTGTACTCCAGTCCAGGATTTTGTGTGCTGCAGCCAATAGGCTGCTGCACCTGATTACATAGCCCAGTACCGCCCTGATATAATGCCCAAGGGATTTCCTGGTTGTGTGCTGTCTGTAATATCTGATTCATATCTAGGGTGTGTGCTGAGTGTATTAGACTGAACAGGGTTTTGTGTCTTATGTCTGGTACATTTTACATAGCAATGTGATTTCCTGGTTCATCAGTGGTAGATCATTATAGGCTGATGAGAGGGACCGCTAACACACATTTGGATTACTGACGCCATACACTGCCGGGAACCCATGCTACTGTACAAATGGTTCTAGACTGCACTTTCTACATTTGTCTGGCCAGTAGTTCCTCCTTCTCCTTATATGTAGGCCTTTGTCCTGCCCTGCTCCAGCTCCTGGCTTTCTCCAAAGTTGCTATTCTTGTAGTTATAGGTATGATGCGACTGGGGTATGTGCTGTAACACCACACACAGGGTTACAGACTTCACACCTCTGACTGTACCTGTTTTGCAGGTTGTCCAGCCTTGCACCCAATATGTCTGCTCTGGTCCTCAAATGGTTTGTGTTGTACTGTTATACATGGTGCCCATACCTCTCAACCTCTTAGAGCCAGAAATCTGGATAAAGCCATATATAAAAGTGGGACACAGACACAGGCACAAACATAGCAACATGTTTTTTAATATTGCACTTACAAACTTA
Source organism: Protopterus annectens (assembly GCF_019279795.1). Lineage (NCBI taxonomy): Eukaryota > Metazoa > Chordata > Ceratodontiformes > Protopteridae > Protopterus > Protopterus annectens. The sequence continues at coordinate 728,490,874 of NC_056749.1, read as the reverse complement.
GACAGTTGGTAGGATAACATGTTTTGTATTAGCATAAAATGTTCTGGTCAATTATTTTCTTATGACAACCTTTATTGATTTACCACTAGCTTGCCAGAAAAATGCAATGTTATGGAAACAGACCTTAAATATGAGGAAAAAAATCTGGACATTCTGCAACACTCTGTACATTTGAGGGGTATGAGGGTGCCCATTGACTTATTCTAAGTACTGACACAGTTACATGATGGCCTTGACATCCTGAATCTACTCTGACTTGTTACAACCTGCTGTTCTACTAGCCACCATGTAGGTAACTCAGAGCTATTTGTGGCTCCCTGTCTCTCTATTATCTCTGGCTTTGTCCAGCTTTCTTGCAGAAACAAATAGTGACATATGGACTGTCTGTAGAACTCCTACCATAGGTGTAGCTCACATGCAAAATAGTAGGTGCAGCCAGTCTCAAACCATGACCACCATCAAGCATGGTAATGTATCTAGCCCACTAAGCCACAACAGCCACCAGACAGTGCAGTTTTATTCCTGACACTATCAACCATAGACATACATAGCACATTGACCCCTGCATATTGTGGAAATGGAACATGTCACCAGGTTGATTGGGACAGCCCTGGGATGGTGTGGTCTGCTGCTCTTACCTTGCAATCATGATGTTACTGCAGTTCTATGGAACAGGGGTGTCTAGGGGGTAGGTGATTGTAGCATTGACAGTCAAGCATCTGTCCTTTGACCCCACTGTTTGTAATTACCTTGCATAGTGCAGTGGGTTTTGCTGGCTTGGGGCCTCCTGCATATTATGGGGTGGCCGGTATGAGGCAGAGAGTTCCTGTCATCCTGCATAGCTGTCAGTTGTCTGCACCTATCCTGGTAGCATACTATGTTCCCTTGCATAAATGTGGCAGGTCCATACCTATGCTACCATAGTGTAGTACCCCATACATTTGTTGTAATGAAGAGTGACTTACCTTGTGCCTGCAGCAGCTGGTATAACAGTGCTTCAGAGATGACTCTGTCAGATTCACCCAGTACACAGGCAATGCATGTTAAGGTACATGTTGTGTGCTGTGGCTGACATCCTTTTTAAGATGTATGTGAGTCAGAGTGAGGTGTCAGTCCCTAGGTCCTTAGGATGTCAGTGCATGTGCTGTGTGTTGCCTCTTTGCCAAGGCCAGGGCATACTGGGCATGCCTATGTCTCCCTACAGGGTCAGGCTCAGGGGGTTCCTCCTCCAAGTCCCCCTGTGGCTGTGGGGACCTTGGCACTGGTGGGGGGCTCTATGTCCCTTCCCTGTAATGTTCCTGCTGCAGCTGTTTCCACAGGATCATATTGTGTAGCATGGCACATACTGTGAACATGTGTGCACATGTGGCTGGAAAATACTGCAGGGCTCCACCAAATATATCAAGACAGCAGAAGTGAGACTTGAGCAGCCCATACACACACTCTATGATGTTCCTAACTTGTGCACGTGTCTCATTATGGCATTCTTCAATAGGTGTGTGTGCATTTCTGATGGGTGTCATCATCCACAGTTCAAGTGCATAGCCAGCATCCCCCAGTAGATGACTATATGGGATGTCCCCCCTGGCAAACGTCTGGTACAGCTGTGATGCATGCCAGATGTTGGAGTTGTGAGAATGCCAGGGCTGCCACCACACACATTCATGATAATGCCCTGGGCATTGCACATGACCTGGCAGTTGATGGACTGATACCCCTTGTGGTTGACACAGACTCTACCCAATTCACCAGGTGGTGCTTTGATGTGCACAGGAGTCCAGTCTATGGCACCCAGTACCTCAGGGTAGTGCGCTACATGGAGGAAGAGACGCATATTGGTGACCCTCTCCTCAGGGGTGTGGGGTAAATAAATGTGCTTACTGGCATGTGCTTATATGGCATCTGGGAACTGGTGGAGTATCCTGTGTGCAGATGCCTGTGAAATCGCCATTATGTCCCCAGTTGGTCTTTGAAAAGTACCTGTAGCTAATATTCTAAGGGCTACACATACCTCACATACCTTTGTTTCCACTGGGATGAGTTCCCCCTCTGTTGGTTGTGGTCTGAATTGTGGGTGGCAGAGCACAGTGAGTCCTCGTGAGTTCTTGTAGTAGGTCCCTGTCCACCCTGCAGCACTCTACAATCTCCAGCTCATGTATCACCTGGAAGGTTACCCCAGGCCTAAACATTCTTATAATTCTCAGTCTGGGCCTATTGTCAGCATCAGCACTGACCTCAGCCTCTAGCACATACAGATGTAGTGAGCAGCAGCAGCTCCTATCATTTTGTCAGTTAAAATTCTCACGTGTGTACTCCAGTGGTGCAGAGTATGTGGGAAAAATCAGATTGTAGGGTATATGCATACTTTATAGTGGTGTGCTGCAGATCCAGCCTGTGTGATTGGCTCACTATGATGCATTTCACCTGACAGGTATATCATTGGGGGTTTTAATGGGCCGGTGTCTGTTGAACAGGGCTTATCAGTCATTTCTACTTTACTGGTTTCCCCTAGCTATTTCCTTTTTTTATTATTATTTTTTTAATTCTTTCACTTCTAAGCACTGGGGCATGGTGCACAAACATGCGGTTTTAGTATAAATAGTGATCAGCAGTTTGGACAATCCCCCATGCATAGGTATGCTCAGCTTTTTTTAAACCTGCTAAAACACATGACAATGGACTAAACACAGCTCAGCAGCATTGGACACCCCCCCCCCCTGCTTAGCTGTGCTTAGCTGAGTGCAAATGGGCACTGCTGAGCTCTAATCCACTTAAACATAACATTACACACCCCCTTTTGATGTCAGCTACCTGTTCTACTACTACCTACATGGTTCTAGCCCTAGCATGGGTTGTATAGGTGGACACAGTGGCCCTTTTTGCTATTCAGTAACCCCAGTTCATTTGCATGCACCTACTTGAATATACCCTGGATAGTTCACTACTCCAGGGCCTGCCTCCTTAGCAACCACTTCAACCTACCATTGTACACTTTGCATACAGGGCACTATAATGCATTATTTTTGCAAATGTCTTATTTTCAAATTTTCAACATTTTAATGACTTTTCTTTAAAAAAACGGCATGCTTGCGCATTGCTGCACAAACGTAATATGTGTATTAAAAAAATAATATTCTTTATTGCTATGCATTTCTTTTTGGACTCACTGGCCATAGTTTTGTCCATTTGCATTCCTACAGTGTAGGATCCAAACTTCTTTTTGGACTTTTACAGCCCCTGTTTGAAATGTACATTTCGGTACACATTTTTTTCCATGTACATTTCTGACACTAACACGGCACCTACACAGGTGCCTTTCTGCTTATTGAATCACAAATCACCCTCATTTGCATGGATTTCACCAGCTTATGTGGTGATTTGCATTCCACGGACACTTCTGTGTCCATAGACTCGTACACGCCCCTCTGCTCTCCTTATTGGATCACTCGCCAGCTGATTTCTGTGTTGGGGCCTTGCCGCTATGTCTGTGTAGCCTTTATTGAATTACCCCTATTCTGTTTGATCACATAATAGACTTTGTGGTGGTTAATATGAAAATTATAATTGCAGGGGACTTTAATTGTGATCTAAGGGGAAAATGTAAAATGAAAGAGAAATATTAAAAAAAAGTAAAACAGGAAGTGATAAAATGTGGTAAGTTAGCTATGTGGAACAAAAGTCAATGGACTTGTAGACAGGGGCACTTGGATTTGAAATAGATTATTTTATAAAATCAGAAGGTTTACAGGTCTGCAATGGTGATATAGTTGTGATTTTTTTCAGACTTAGTGACATGGAGGGAAGTAATGGAATAAAGGTAGTATATTAATATAGGAAAGGGAGTAAAAAGAATAAATGAGAGATTGTAAGATGAAATTGGAGAGTGGGAAGTAATGCAGTCATTGAAGGACATAAAAATATGAAGGCCCTCTATAAAAAACTGTCCCGAATGGTGGCTTGAATTTATTTTTTATTGTTTCCTTCATTTTATATTTGTTGACAGAGTAAGTCCGGCTTGGCACTAATGACCATTTTCAATAGAGGCCCAGAGAGAAAATGGCCAGTACAAAAAAATTAAAATAAATTAAAAAGGAGTATAAAAAGTGTCTGTTTTCAATGGCAAGATGATGGAAGAAACAAAGAGAAACTGAAGTATGGGGAAATGTATAGAAATGTATTAGAAACTGAGATGCCTCATAAAATCCTCCAAAGCTAGTTACAAAAATAAAATTGCCAAAGATTCCAAAGACAACCACAAAGCATTCTATAACTATGTCAAGAATCTAAATGGCAATGCTCAGATCTGCTCTGAGCTAAAACAGAATGGCATTAAATACACTGATCCAAAGGATATTGCCAATATCCTGGCAGATCGATTCAGTGCCAACTTCACCCCTCTCACCCCTAAATGGCCCATCTCAATACCGGAAGATTGCCAAATTCCAGTAATAACGGCCACACAGGTACAAAACGCACTCTCTAAAGCCAAGAATACAGCATCCATGGGACCAGATGACATCCCAGGCTGTGTACTACATGAACTACAATATGAACTGGCACCTCACCTAAGTGTCATGTTTAATCATAGCCTCACCTCAGGTTTCGTGCCCACTGAGTGGCGCAGAGCTACAGTTATCCCAATCCACAAGGGGGGATCCACCTTGGATCCCGGAAACTACCGTCCCATCAGTCTGACAAGCCTTATCTGCAAGGCCATGGAGCGTATTATCATGGAACTTATAAACAGAGACATTGGCAACCTTCAAACACTGGACCCCACCCAGTTTGGGTTTGTGAAGGGCCGATCTTGTCTCCTGAACCTGATTGACTTCTTTGAATCAGTCTCCAGAGCCATGGACAAGGGTAAGGTGGTCCACACAGCCTATCTAGACCTTGCCAAGGCCTTTGACACCATCCCCACTCTGGAATCATAGATAAACTTACTAAGTTGGGCATTAATCCCTATGTCACCCAATGGGTTGCTAAATGGCTTACTGATAGAACCCACACTGTAAAAGTAGCCGACTCCAAATCCAGCTCCAGACAAGTGATAAGTGGAGTACCTCAGGGTTCAGTCCTGGGGCCACTCTTGTTTGGCATCTACTTCTCTGAAGTACAGGTCAACACTAAGGGACTCTGGCTAACAAAGTTTGCAGATGACTGCAAACTGGGAGCCATTATTGAATCCCCAATGATGTGGATACTCTACAACAGGGCCTTACAGAAACAGATGCTTGGTGCCAGAGCCATGGGCTCAAGCTCAATGACAAGAAATGTATTGTTATCCCTTTGGGAAAAACATGTATCCATGAATTACCATATAGGTGGCAGTACACTAAACACAGAAAGTGTGATAAGAGACTTAGGGACACAGGTGGACAGTGGTCTCACCTTCGATAACCACATCGCCACAACAGTCAGGAAATCCTTCTATGTGGCACACCTCATCACTAAGGGCTTTTCATCCAGAAAAAGGAGGTCATTGTCCCACTGTACTCATCCCTCATTAGACCCATTATAGAATACAACGCCCCATTTGGTATGTACCTCTCAAGACATCTGCAACAACTGGAAAGGCCTCAGAAATACCTCACTAAAAGAATCACAGGCCTAAAGCAGATGCCCTATGCTGACCGCCTTAAAAAACTCCAGCTATACTCTGTCGCATATCGTCTACTCAGAGGCGATCTCTGCTTAACATACAAGGCCATGTCAAACCCAGAGCTGTTGGACATGCTACACTTAAAGAAATCCCAATCCCTCAGAGCTACACGCTCCAGGGATCTAAACCTTGTCATCACAATAAACAAAACATGCTGGAGGGATAGGTTCCTGACCCAGAGACTCCCCAGACTCTAGAATAAATTGCCCATACATGTCAAGCAGAGTGCCTCTTTGGACCTCTTCAAGAGGAACCTTGACGATTGGATGGGAGAAAGGAAATTCACCATAGGGATCACGTCAGTCCCTGCTAGACAGGGGTCCAGGAAAGTAAATAATGTGGGAAGAAATAGCCAGGGAATTGTTATGGCTAGGCTTGTATAGGCCCTAGGGCTGATAGCCTAGTATCAACCTATGAACCTATGAACCTATGAACCTATGAAAATTTAGAGAATAATACAAAAGATTATTATGATGTGGGAAGAGAAATATATAAAATAATTCAAAAAATAAAGCATTACTGTTTAGGTGGAAACATTATTTAAAAGGGAGGCGGTATCTATATATTTCAGTAAATAGTAAAGGAGGATATTAGTATAATGAGGGAAATGAAAAATGTAAAATGCAAGGTAAAAAGAAAGCAAGTAAATTATGAGTATTCTAGTACAGCATGTGGAAATATGTATATGTGTAAAAAGAAGGAAAATAAGTGATAATGGAAAGTAAAAAAAATCAAAACAAGTCAAGGAAAATTAAAAAAAATAAGTTACTATTGGTGAATTGGATCAGGTCCAGATTGTATAGAGTAAGGAATGTAAAATAAATTAGTGAATTGGCAATGACAGTATTTTGTAAATGCAATGACTGAATGGTTGAAAGAAGGGTTTGTTTATGAAGCACTGTGCAGTGTGGTATCAAACTGTGGATGGAAGAAATATGAGAAGAAAGAAATAAAAAAAGATCTGTTACACTAAATAAAACAGACTATAACATTTTATGAGAATTTTACAGATGACAATGGAACCAATGATGAGGGATATTATGGAAGAAAGCATATATGGTATAAAAGAGAAGGGATGTCAACAATTATTATTAGTTGTGAGAGAAATTGTGTATTATATAAGCAAAAGGGAGGATGTGAAACTTATGTTAGGTGATATTAGCAAGGTGTTTGCTACAGATGGACATGATGCTTTGTAGGATGGTTTGGGAAAGTATGGAATAAGTTATAGAATTAGGAGAGTGTGTATGTCAGCATATCAAAATAATACAGTTAGAGTGTTAGTGAAAGGGTGGCTCAGTAAAGAAATATACATGAAGTGTGATATAAGACAAGGATGTCCCAAGAGTAGAATGCTGTTTGCACCGGTATTGAATGAGATAGTGAGTGAAACAGCTTATAAAATAAAAACTACTAGATATGTGATGCAAAAGGAAGTGGATTCCAGTAGTTTTGACATGCATAGATGATATAGTTGTAGTTGTTAAAAATAAAATATGGATGAAGGAAGTGTTGGTTGTCTGAATGGATGTTTAAAAGAAATGGGAATAAGCGTGAATAAAAATCAATGTATCAGTTTGAGTGATGTGGTGAAAACTGGGGAGGTGTTTTTTCAATAAACAAGGTGTCTTTGCTAAGGATAACTTTTTGGAAAATTATGTAGTTATAATGCAATGGGAGGATTTGATAAAAAATGGAAGAAATGTGCCTTTTTTGGAGGGCAAATAGATTAGCATTCAGGAAAAAAATAAGTACAAAAAAATTCTGTGAGATTATGAGAATAAGAAAAAATAATATGTAAATGAAGACATACAAAAATATTAGGAAAATACTAACATGGAAAATAAAAATTGATTATATAGAGAAGGAAGAAAGATGTGTTATAATAATGTGATGAAACAGTACTATGTAAACCATGGGGAAATTTACCAGAAGAAGTGATTGAAACCATTAAGGTCAGGAAAAAGTGGTGTACTAAGATAGAAGTGTGTAAGGACTTCCTGTGGAGACTGATAATTAATAAGTTATTAAAGGGGAATAGACCATATAAAAAGAAAGTTGAAAGAGTGTGTTTATTTTCTGGGGAGGAAGAAACAATAAATCATGTTTTTTAAAATGTAAAAGAGTGGTAAAATGCTGGAAAAAGTGGTGCGAAAAAATCATTTTGAGAATATTAATGACATTATATATATATATATATATATATATATATATATATATATATATATATATATATATATATATATACACACACACACACACACACACACATATCTATATATATATATATATATATATATATATATATATATATATATATATAATTATGTTTGAATATTCCAAGAACAAGACAAATGAATATGTGAGAAGGCTAGATAATAATATGAGTTTTTTGGAATGAAAGACGGAATGAAATTTTGTTTAATCAAAAATAGATTTTTGCAGATATAGTGTGAAAATTTAGATTGTGGCTGTGGAAGAAGGTGTGGGGTCAGTTATGAAAGAATAACAATGAAGATGTTATAAGAAAAATGATGAATAGTAAAAACATAGAAATATATACATAAATACCTGTAAATATCTCTATTTTGTAAATTTAAAAATATGTAAAAATGTTGGTCCCATTATCATTCTGTTCCCTCAGTCTAAGCTTCTTGAAAAATGTGCACATAAACAACTCTTTAATCACATTCTTCAAAACTAACTCCTTATCTCTACACAACATGTTTTTTGTACCAGGTCATCGTATAACCTTGGTCTTGTTATCCTTCACAGATAGTGTCAACAAAGCTAGGGATTCAGACAAAATGGTCTCTGCACTTTTCCTTGAGCTATCCAAAGCCTTCCACACCATCTTCCACCCTAAACTCTTAAATCAACTATTCATTCTTAGCCTTTCATCTCTGACCCAAGTGTGGTTCTGCAGTTACCTAGCTAATAGTAAACAATAAGTCAGATGGCAAAACTGAAGTAGTCTCCTACACAAAACTATTAGGTGCGACAATAGATGACAATCTCAAAATTGGCTTTCATATGCAGAATAATATCAAAAAACATGAAACAATTGGAATGCTCTTTATACACAAAGGATTTCTCATTATTTCCACTAAAACTACACTAGCTACAAGGTACCTTTTACTATCACTTTTATATGGTGCTTCAGTCTTAATAATCTCCAGTTTATGCTAATAAGTAAACTAGAAACCTAATAAATAAACAAAGCACCAGCTGGGCAGACCAAACCAAGAAAAAACAGCAGCCCAAAGTAGATAGCGAAACAATAAAGCCTCAGGAACAAACAATAAAACCGTTTAATGCACACAAACATAAACGCTGCACAAATATGTTTTCACTTATACACTTCATCAGATGTGGGTCTAACTGCCAATATCTTTCTATTTATAACTATTCGGTTTAAAAACAGCCAATGACAGACATATTTTAATTAATTTGAGTGCTTAGTGGGTGGAACTTCATTAGCCTGCAACACATTTTCTCCTTTCCTTTGAAAGTACAAATTCAGTACATTAGTAAATAAAATTAATGTGATACATGTTATAATGCTAAACAATTCATTATAAATTTATAAAAATACATGTTAAAACTTTTATTAATATATAAAATAAATATATAAAACCATGTTAAAATGTTTAAAATCATTGTGTTACTCAGTATATTCTACATAGCATTGGTTCCCTGTTGTGGTAAAACTAGGAATTACATTCAACCTGTTTATTATTACAAATAGACAGGATCATTGGTGAGAAAATAATAAAATATTATTTTGTTATAAAGTAACTGAAGTATCTTCACCATAATAAGAATAGAATGAAGCATAAATTTAATATAAACACTAGCAGGTTGAATGTAATTCCTAGTTTTACCACAACAGGGAACCAATGCTATGTAAAATATACTGAGTAACACAATGATTTTAAACATTTTAACATGGTTTTATATATTTATTTATACATTAATAAAAGTTTTAACATGTATTTTTATAAATTTATAATGAATTGTTTAGAATTATAACATGTATCATATTAATTTTATTAAATTTAATGTTGTTGTGTCTTTCAGCTTTTCCCGGTTAGGGGTCGCCACAGCGGAACTCTGGTCCGCTAATGATTGGCAGTAGATATTTGTGTGCCAAGTTGCCAGCTCTGATGCACAACCTTCAATGAAGGTACGCCCATTCATGCATGTCTCCACACAGAAGACGCTTTAGCTGAGAATCGAACAGGACAACGTCTAACTGTGAGGCGACAACACTACTGCAGCACCACCACCGCAGTTAATAATGTACTGAATTTGTATTTTCAAAGGAAAGGAGAAAATGTGTTGCAGGCTAATGAAGTTCCACCCACTAAGCACTCAAATTAATTAAAATATGTTTGTCATTGGCTGTTTTTAAACAGAAAGGTTATAAATAGAAATATATTGGCAGTTAGACCCACATCTGATGAAGTGTATAAACAAAAACGTATTTGTGCAGTGTTTATGTTTGTGTGCATTAAACGGTTTTATCGTTTGTTCCTGAGGCTTTATTGTTTCGCTATCTACCTTGGGCTGCTGTTTTTTCTAAACTAGAAACCTGCTAAAACAAGATCGCTAAGTTTGCAAGCAGTCCTAAACATAAATTTCACCAATGCATCACTCTCCAACCTCTCAAATGACTTGAGCTTCCACACCATCTACAGCTTATAACCACCCACAATCTGGTACACAAACCAGCAACCTGTCCTGCCTTCAGCTCTATGCTACACAACTATTTCTCCAACAAACCAGTATGTTTTAAGGATAAACAAGTGTCCATGATTCATAAACCCAACAAATTTCATGATAAAAATCTCTACTCTTGCTCCACAGTAAAAAACTAGAATTCCCTGCCTGTTGCTATTAGGTGTATCTCTAGCCTACCCTCATTTAAACACAGTCAAAAGGTACACTTATTCAAATCCTGGCTCTGTTCATGTACTAATCTAGGCTGTGCCTTTTCAAGATTCCTAACTACATACCTTTATTTCTCTCCTCTTCCCTACCAATGAAAAACTTCTAGCCTTCACAATAACACTGCTTATCCTTTTCAGTTCAGATCTGAACCATTAAGACAATACTCTTCCTATCTGCTTCCCTTATTCCTGCTATATTTGCCATATATTGCATTCACACTCCTTCACTCAAACCTTGCTAACCTCAATCTTTACTGCTTTCTCTATACCCATTGATCTTCCTTTCCTTTCAGCTCAGTGTTTCTCTCCCTCCATGAGCACTGCTCATAAATACTCATCAAAATGTTAGCATTCCTTATGTAAAATCCCAGAATTCTCCAATGAAAATCCCCTTCATTTTTAGTATTCTTGTATAGAGTCTTTTTGATTCTTGTATTTTTTGTTTTTCTTGTACATATTTTTAATGTGTTTATTTGTGAGTTATTTACATAGTTTCTGAATTTGTTTATTTGTATGTTATTTAAAGCACTGGGAGCATTTCTCTCCGGGCCTTCACTGAAAATGGATACTTTTTGACCCAGTCAGACCTTCCTGATAACAGATGTGAATGAATAAATAAATAAATATTAATGTGTATGTTTTATGTTGTATAAAATAAAGGAACCCTACTCTTTCGAAAGGTGCCATGGGATCTTTTATATCCATATGAGATGCCACTAACTGAAGACGATGGGGCCTTGGTTTAACTTCTTGTCCAATGGAGGGGATAATCAGGAATGGAGCACCCATCTTCCGCTGCACTGCAGTGTTAGCAATCAGTCTTCCTGATATGGGAATAGAATCTACAGCCTTCTGCTCCAAAGGTGATTGTACTACCTGTTGCCCTACTGACACTGCTGTAAGTTTAATGTTTGTAGCCAAGCTGGTGCAGTGGTGCAGCAGTGAGTATTCTACCTGTTGCTGTACTGACACTGCAATAAGTTTAAGATTAGTAGGAAAGTCGGTGCAGTTGTGCAGTGATTAGCATTGTCATCTCACAGCAAGAGGTTCTCTGGCTTGATTATTGGTTGGGTGGCCTTCTGTGTGGAGTCTGCATGTCCTCCCTGCATCTGTGTGGGTTTCCTCCCACATTTCAAAGACATGTGCCTGGAGTGTTTCTCCAAGAGCCTCCACTGAAAATGGGCTTTGTCCCAGTCAGAATTTCCAGGTGGATTAAGGGGGGGCTGACCCCTGAAAAACACTTGCAGTTGGAAGTTCCACCCTTTTAAACATATTAGTGGAATGTTTATGCCTGTGTTCAGTGCTTTGGTTCCTTGGCATCTTGACTTTCTGGATATCAAAGAGGATCCACTGTAACATTAGAACGTTTATTAAAATGGACAGTAAATGATACAAACTCTGTGGATATGTTGCAGCCTCCATAAGATATTTATTCAGATTTCTTCTAGGAGATATAAGACATGACATGCAATTTCCAGTATTTAGGCATGAGCATATTTAAAGCAGTATAACTCATATCACACACCACTATTTTTTCTAGTTATAAAATATTTTCTTTAAACAGTCACTCTGTGAGGTGGCATTTATTTTTTGCACTGATCATTTTAAAAAATTAAGGAAAGCATGTCATAAACTTTTACATCAAATAGGATAATATGACTGTATTATATATACGCAAGAGAGTTTAATAAATACAAAGGTCTGTAGTAACATGGTAATTTGAAATACCATCCATATATCAATCTAGTTTTTGCCATGGCCTTCCAAATATATGAGCTTTAATAGGGATGCCCTTCATCAGTCCATCATCTTCCTTTGGAAACAGTGCTTGCTGCACTACAGCTTTACTGAGAGACAGAGCTACAGGAGTCTTTCTCTGCAACTTTCACCTCTTATAACTTTTAACTGATTGTGATAATTCTGGTTGTTTATCTTCCTTGTACCTTGTGGCATGTGTCTTATACAAATGCCCATGATACTACAAAAGAAAATGTTTTATTTGCCCAGTAGAACCTTGATTTGGTTAATTTACAGTCTCTGTAACTTCAATCTGCAAACCTTCTTGTGTTTTGTATTAATTTATTTCCAACTTCTAAATCTGTTTTCCTGTTGCAATATCTATCATAAAAGTATTTCTGTCTCTTTACTGATTTCCTTCCACCTTTTCCTTTTCTTTGTACCGACTTTCAGGCATAGTAGTGTAGCTGAAATAAGACATAGCCTTTTCAAGCTTCAGCATTTAACAACTGAGATGCTGAGAGGGTGAATCTGTGCAAGGTTATATAAATATTGTCTAGAACTGTGAAATGATAATCTTGTCTATTAATACCATTTTACATGATTTTCCCTCTTTGGATAGTAGTCTCTACATGTTCATTACACTGCAGATGCTACTAAGTGCACATTATATTCCTCAATACCACTTTATGAACAAATCTACTGAGTCCCTGATTCTTGTGTTATAGATCATCTTCATATATGACCTCAGGTATCCCATCTCAATAATACAACCTTTAATGCACTAGTGACACTTTAACCGGTAGGTCTATCAATTTGATTATGTCAAAGAACTTAGAATACCAATTTACACAGCTAAATATATCAAACTGAAATAAATCTGTGCCCACTCTGATAACTGAATGACCTACCACTTGAAATGGTAATGTCTATTTCTTTGAATGGTTGTTATGATATGAACTGCATATGGCACAGCTGAATACTACTTATTCTATATGAGCCAGCATTATTGGCATTTATATTATATCTGTTGGTCTTTGCATGTTAATTTTCCAAGATGTGATTAATGTATCCTCTCAAGCATTTGTCTTTGCAGTGCATTGGAAACCATTATTTTGCAGATTTTGAAACAAGCCTTGGACTCAACTTATTTCTTCCTTAAAAAATAAACACTGAACTTTTTTATTAATTTTTCCCAGTCAGGACAACCTCTCATTATAGCTTCTTTCAGTAACTGCATTTCTATGTCAGTATCAATACATCCTAGAACTTCTCTCACATTTCTTCTGTCATTATTGACTGCAAAATTACCCCAAGGGCATCCACTGTACCATGTAACAAATAACCATGCTTATCTGGAAGTAAGCTCTACTCATCATATCTGTTGTGTATAGATCTCTACTCATCATATCTGTTGTGTGTAGTTATTTTCATGGTTGCTATTTCACTTTTGTCTCATGCTTCTGTGATGAATCATACTCTGCAATCACAAAAATATATATTTTAAACACATTTAATAAAGCATAACTCAAGACATGGGCAAACACACATGAATAGAAAAGAAAACAATCCATTTTAACATTTTTTTGCATTTAAATGCAATATATATCACATATATTTCCTTTGCTACTATCATCAGCCCATTACAAAAAATGCTGAATACCTACCTTCCCTTAATCCACACTCCTCCTCCCCCTGAAAATGATTATGCATGTCTTGTTCTCACAGTTTCCATTTATTTCTATGCAATTTGCTCCTTCCCTTTTCTAAAGATCTACATTCCAGTTCCTTTATATTTTTTATAATATTCAATATCTCAAATACAGTTGATATAGATTTTAACTTCAATTTTCTGGTAATTGATGTTTTGGCAGCCAACAGAATTGACCATAATAAGGCTGTACTATGGCCTGGCAATTCAGATCATGTATCCCAATTCAAAATAATAATTTTCTTACTTACAACCATTTGCTCACCAAATATTTCTGATAAAGTACTCTGCAGGAAATTTTTAAAATCTGCAAACACGTTACATTCCCAAAACATATGTTCCAGTTACCTCTTTCTTCTCCATCACACCTCCAACATTTGCTATCTACCTGAGGAAAAATTCTTTGAAGTCTGGTTGGAGTATAAAACAAAACTATGTAGATACTTCCAAGCAAAGATTCTAAACCTTCTATCCTTGGTTGCATACTTGAGAGCCATATCTTCCTATTGTGTTCTTGTAAATTGTTTTACAATCTTTTTTCCCAATCTTTTCCTATGATTGATTTTTATCATGCAATATTTTATATGCCCTACTAATGATCTCCTTTTTACAATCACCACAATGTCTTGGAAACAAAACTTTCTAAATGTGCTTTGTAATTCTTTGTGGTCTGTTTCCACCTGAACATCTTTACCCCTGATATAGTCATGGAATCATTTACAACCATATGCAGTTTTTAACAGTTCTTTTTCTACCCAAGTGTAACCCTCTTCTGCAACTGCTAATGATCTTGACCAAGAAACAACTGGTCTAGTTTCTTGTAGGGCAACAGCTGCCATACCATTCTGATTGGCATCTATTTGTAATACAGCCTGCTTCTCACATTTAAATATTTTAATGTTAAAACTTCCTTAAATAATTTATTGAGCATTTCAAAAAATATTTTTTTCTAGATTTATTCTTGGGCTACATATTTTATACCATTGTTAGATGTATACTTATCTTCTATACATTATGTACAAATTTTGTATGTCAGTGCATCATTCCCAGAAAAGTCTTTAGTGCTTACTTTTCCTCTGGCTTTGTTATCAGCATAACAACTGTGATTTGATATATATCAAGTGTCCTTCCATCTGACTGTAAAATATGACTTATGTATTTCACACCTGTCACCTTTATTTTACTTTTGCCTTTATTTAAAATGGTTGTATAATGGAAGCAGCTTTAAATTATCATGAAGGGAAAATAACTGAAGGTGAGTCTCTGAATAAATTTCTTTTAAAACAAAATAACTGGCCCAAAGATAAAGTTGATGATTTAGAAAAAAAACTGAGATTAAATAACATTAGAATGTATAATATATCTGAAATGTATGAGGAGAGAAAATATAATAAATGTCTTAATAACCTGGCTACATAAAAAAATAACTCTACCTGCAACTATCTTTTGGAATTGAAAGGGCACATAGACCCTAAGAATACCTTCAAAGAAGGAAAACTCAACACCATGTTCAATTATACTTATGTTCATGTCCAGCTTAGAAAAAGATCAAATATTAAAAACAGTGGTTCAGACCACCTATTAAAATAGATGAACATGTAGTCATAATTTACAATGATTATGTCAATAAATTAATGAGTAAAAGAAAATCCTGCTTGCCACTAACTAAGGAACTTGAAAAGTACAATATTAAAGCCATTTTGGTATTTACTGCAAAGATCAAATTATTTCTTTCTGAAAGAACTAAACTACTGACACACTACAGGAGGCATCCACTTTTGCTAATAAAAATAAAATTCTTAATAATATTGAAGAAAGGGATTGGAACAGTGTATCTGTGAAGAGAAAGACAGAGCCAAATTCCTAGAAAACTGCTTCTAAAATTAAAAAGTTTGAAAATAAGTGACTTTTATTTCCTGACTGTAGGACTTTTATTTTCTGAAATAATAGATTTGCCTTTTAAGTAAAAGGTTTGTAATGTACTTTAAGCCTCAAAACATATGCAACTATGTGTTTATTTTTAAGCTAAAACATTTAAAATTATAAGGAATATAAATGGCTAGTTTTACTGTTTGTCTGTGTTTAAAGTGAAAAACTTAACTAAAGTTATAAATGTATTTCTAAATGTTGAACACTTCCTGAAAGATAATGCCATTACATTATAAGCAATATAAATGGTAACTTTAAGAGTATGTAAGTTAGGAATTTTTTTTTTTTTTTTTTTGTTTAACTTTGCTTAGTATGTGCATTGCTGGTTTAACTGAATGTTTGACCTATGTAATATGCTAACTAGAAGTATTAAAGTGCTGGTGATTTTTTTTCTTTGTTCCTGTGTAACACTTTCCTTTCACATGTCATTTATGAAGCAATTAGCACTTAAAAAAGCCTGAGAAAAAAGAATGTTCCAGTTTTGTGAAAATGCTTGATTCTAGTTTTGCCTTGCTTCCCAACTGCTCCTAAAGTTGTTTCAAAGAAAATCCAGATAAACGTTCATTACTGTTGTCTGTGAAAACAGGAAAGGAATTTTGTTTCCTTTCTTGTTTCAGTATATATGTGAGAAATCTATTCAAAATAACATATTTTTTATTAAAAATATTTCTTTGAAGTGAAGAATTGGTAAAACAAAAGCTATAGTAAAGTTTTATATTGAGCTGTTGCTGACATATAGTTTACTTACATTTTGCTGAATGTCAACAGCTTATGCTGTAGTGTTAACTCCAACTGTACATATAAATGGAAAGGTGGAACGTTAGTGTTTGTTACTGATTAGAACAGTTTAAAAAGAATTAAGAAGAATGAAAAACTTACAGAGGAAATTAACAGCTGATGTGTGCTGTCAGTTGTCATTTTCACATGCTGTAATCAAATTCTAATGTCTGAATGTGAAGCTTAGATCAGAGCTGCAGTTCACAATGGCTAAAAACACACATTCATATTAAACAAGCAAGGCTTCTTTTATGTATAGTCAAGATTGCTTGTAATACTAGAATTAATAAAAACAATAAAGTTCTTATGAATAATATGCAAATGCACAAGAAATTAAATAACTACTATGTAAGATTAATAAAAGAGCAGTGTCAGTAAGTAAAGAAATATATATACACATACTGTAATCCCTGCTAGAAAGCTGATGATTAAATAGTTCTTTGGTAGAATATTTTAGAAACACAAGTTATTTAGAAATGTAGTTATAATAATGTTGAATGAGAAATAATTTAGGAATTCTAATAGATAATTTATACTACAATTGCATACATAGGTATATAGTACACTTTCGTTAGATTAATTACTATTTGTGATTAATAAAAGAAGATTATTAGACTTTTATGTAGTACTGGGGGAATAGATTTAAATGGTAAAATATATAACTAATTTAATAGTATCTTACTATTTTAACTATATATAATATTATATTAATTACTCACATTAAGACAATTGCTTTTGGCTAGTTTTTTGATGAAGTTTATGGTGTTGGTAAGTAAAGAGATAGTATAGCAATTTAACTATTTGATAGGCAAACTAGAAACTTTGGTATCCATGGTAGGTTGTGTTTTATTAATAATCCCTCTCTTTCCCTCTCTCTCTATATATATGTACATATATATATATATATATATATATATATATATATATATATATATATATATATATAGTTTCATAGGTGTGTGCTAGGCTAATGACCCTGGAGCCTTTACAAGCCTAGTACATAGAAGTGCCCTGGCATTGTGCTGCCTGATGTTAGCGCCCAGTGCCTCTATCAAGTAGAGCCACTGGAGTGATCCCCAGGGTGAACTTTCTATTTCCCATCCATTCATCAAGATTTCTCTTAAATAGGGCCAGTGAATTGCTCTGCTTGACATGTATGGGAAGTCTATTCCAGAGCATAGGCAGTCTCTGGGTTATGAACCTGTCCCTCCAGCGTGTTCTGTTGATTGAGATAATGAGGTTGAGGGCTCTGGAGAGTATAGTTACAGTTGTGTATTTGTTTCTATTTTTATTTATGTGTTTTAGTAGTTTAGTTTGTAGAAAGGAAGAATTAAAAAAATGTGGAATTTTAAGATAGAGTTCTAGCAGGGCATTAGAGTCCTATATACAATTAAATAAATATGGTGGATAAATGTGTCACATTATCTTTTAAAACAAATCTTTTCAAATATACAGTATGTCAAAGTCAAAGACTCAAAGAAAACATTATTGCCATTCAGAACTATACAGCAGTGTAGCTGAACAAAATTACAATGCTTCATTCTCAATGCAGGGAACAGTTGCACATACAGATAGAGAAAAATTAATAAAATATCTCAGTAGAAATTTAATAAGTAGCAATTTGTAAGTAAAGTAGGACAGCAGTGACCCACCCAGCATGAATAGTTTTAATCAATTATCTATTCATTTAAATGGATTAAATAATGGCAACAGAAGGAAATCATTAATGAAATATCTAAAATTAAATAGAGGAGACATTACATTCTTGCAATAGACTCACTTGATAGCTAAAGATATACATTATTTAAATAACTTAGGTTACAAAAGTTATCATCTGCTTCTTTTAACAAAAGGGTAGAGGAATAGCTATGCTTAGGAGGAAACCTAATGTAATGCCTAAGGTCATGGAATCCATTAATGATCATAGGATCATAGGAAGCTACTAGGCTATTGGCACTGAGGCCCTTATAAGCCTAGCCAAGAGTTTAGCCCAGGTTTAGACAAGTCAGCACCCAAGGCCCCTGTCCAGCAGGGACACAGGTAGAATCCCAGGGGTGTATTTTCTGTTTCTCATCCAGTTATCTAGGTTGCACTTAAAAAAGGATAATGAGATACTCTGCTTGACATGGACAGGGAGTCTATTCCACAGATGGGAGAGTGTCTGGGACACACATCTGTTCCATCAACAAGTCCTATTGATGTCACAGACCAGGTTAAGGTTGCGCATATGGGTTGCTCAAATGGAGCCTGACTTATGGATATGCAGCAGTCCTATCAAAGTGGGGTCTGAGATTGCTTTATATGCCAAACAGAGGTCACCCCTGAGGAGTCTGTATGAAACTGAGTAGAGGGATAGAACTTTTAGCCTATCCTTGTAGGGTAGATGTCTCAGGCCCTGGATTCTCCTGGCAAGGAACCTCTGTGATATTTTGAGCTGCTGCATGTGCTTTGTGAGGTACATGCTGAAGGGGGCATTGTACTCAGTAATTGGCCTTATAAGGGAAGAATACTGAGATGTTATGACCTCTTTGTCCCTGGATGAGATACCCTTACTTATGAGGTGGGCCATGTAGAAAGCTTTCCATACAATGGAAGGAACATGGTGGTCAAAAGTCAGGTTACTATCAACATGGGTGTCCAAATCCCTCACTACTGATTGTGTACTTAGGACATTGTTATTAATGTGATAATATGTGGGGATGTCATTCTGCCCAAAGGGGATGATGATGCATTTTTTGGCATTCAGCTTGAGGCCATATTTTCTGACACCAGTCATTTGTTTGGGTGAGACCCTCTTGGAGGATGTCCACATCACTTGGGGAATTGATGAGTGTGCCCAGCTTGCAGTCATCTGCAAACTCAGTCAGCCATAGTCCACTGGTTTTGGCCTGCGCCTCAGAGAAGTATATCCTGAATAACAGAGGCCCCAAAACTGATCCCTGGGCTATGCCACATGTTACGAGTTGACTGCTTGAGGGGGCTTCCCCTATTTTGATTAGATGAGTTCTATCTGTGAGCCAGTTTGCTAGCTATCTGGTAACATATAGATTGATGCCTAGTTGAGAGAATTTATCTACTATGCTTGAGTGGGGAATAGTGTCGAAAGCTTTGGTCAGGTCAAGGTAGGCAGTGTGCACCATCTTACCTTCATCCATGGCACTGGTGAATGTCTCTAAGAAGTTAACCAGATTTAACAGACATGACCTCCCCTTGACAAAGCCAATTTGTGTGGGGTCGAGTGTTTGGAGGTTGCCAATGTCCCTGTTATGAGGTTCATGATAATCCATTCCATGGCCCTGCAGATCAGACTAGTTAGGCTGACGAGTCTATAATTTCCTGGATCAGTGGATCCTCCATCCTTGTGTAAAGGGATGACAGTGGCTGTCCTCCACTCAGCTAGGACAAAACCGGTACTCAGGCTTTGGTTGAATAGGGTGCCTAATGGTGCTCCTTCTTAGTCCTGGACAATAACTATTTCCTTTTGTTATATAGTTTATTTATTACAGATGGCCATGAGACAGGTTTAATCTTTCTTGTTGAGGATGATTTTTGTCCTGTTGGATATTCCTGATTCAATGCATCTACAGTTCCTACAGTGGAGGAGGGGCAGTGAAGCTGTTTATACCATCTCTCAGGAGACTGTAATCAGCTTTGGAGAAGTTTTTTTGTTTGACCCTAGCTAGAGGAGGGTAAGGGGAAATGGTGACTTTGCGTTTTATGGTCGGAACGTACCAGGGAGGATGATACTGTAGAGGTGCTGCAGTGGTTACATATGTTGGTTAATACCAAGTCCAAGATATTATCACCTCTTGTGGGGGTATTGACTAGCTGTTCCAAGGCATTTGCATTGATAAAATTGAGGAATCTCTGGGCATTTGTGTTCTGGCATGAGCAGTTTTCCCATTCTAAGGTTTGGTAATTAAAGTCACATAGGATCAGGGTAAAGGGTTGAATCATGATAGATTTGAAGCAGTCCAGATAGGTGGAGTGTGCATCTTGAGAAAAAAATTTGGGGGCCTGTAGCTAGTTATTATTTGAATAAAGGGTCTTGTCAATGGTTAACTGCACCTGCAGTGTCTCCTGTGCATCTTACTGTTTGACCAGCCTGGAGGTGTGTCTGTCATTAATATATATTGAAACTCCACCTCCTTTGGCTTTGCTGCCCGCAGTTTGAGGTCTGAATGTGTGATAGGATGAGTAACCAGGTAAGGCTGGGGTGCTCTCCGCAGCTTTGAACCAGGTTTCTGTGACTGCACAAATGTCAGCATCTTCCAGGTTTAAGAATGCTTGCAATGAGTGCAGTTTCATGTTTAGACTCCTAGCGTTAAGTAGCAAGACATTTAATTTGCATTTTGTTGAAATTTTTATGTTGTTAGTATTGACCTCATGACTTTTCCTAAAAAAAGGCACTATGGGGGGGGGGCAAAAGCCTTTGCCAGAAACCTAAAGCCCAAGTAGGACAGATGCAGGCCATCTCTAGCAAAGCATTGTGGTCTGTCAATCATATCTTCCCAGGATGTCAGGTACTGGATCCTACTAGAATGACACCAGAAACAAAGCCAATTGTTAAAGTCAATCATTTTCTGTTTGTATTGAGGCATCATTCTGGGTGATGGAATGTATGCATTTGTAATAATTAAATGCAATGGCAAACTCTATACACTAGTGCTATTTTTAATTGGATCCCTGGAATAGGTGCTAGAGTTGCTAAAGGTCATTAAAACTTACTATAAAGTCATTGGAATGGTAGTTTAATTTTAGCAGTGGATTTTAACTGCATATCTAGCATAGAAGGTACAAGTAAACAGAAGAAAGCTAAAATTCTATTATCAGCTAAAGCACTAAACCCATGGATTAGTAATAATAACTTAGCTGACTTAATGTAAAAGTAGAAGATAAGTCATTGTTCTTTACTCATTATTCGTATGTGCATGTGATACAAACCAGAATTGATAGGATTTATGCCTTTACAGATTTTTACTTGATAAGCTGAATTATTTTAAAACTATTCCTTGTCCTTTATCTGATCACAATGCACTAAATATTAATATATTAATAGATATAAGGAAATTTTAGATTATTTATACAATCCCAGTATATATCATGAA